>NC_029788.2:128321019-128332758 GCF_000816755.2 Arachis ipaensis
TGTAAATTTTAAGATTTAGGATATATGATTCCAAATTTAAGATTTAGAACTTAATATTTAGATTTTAAAATTTAAAAAGCGATACATTTCTATTTTTTTCGGAGTGTATTAGCATTTGCCATTTTTTCATCTATTCTCTTTAAACAATGTAAAACACACTTTAATCAAACCCCATCTAAAATTTCTTTTCAATAAATTCACCTTAGGCTTCAGCGGGTATTTTATATGGCTTCATCATGATAAACAATAGAATTACTCTAACAGTTAACATTGTTGTTGTAACACCCTATCACACAAAGCTTTACATCTAGGATGTAAAATAGAGGTGGTGTGGTATTACAACCTCTAAAATAAATTATATACATATAATAACAGAAATGATATAATATATGAGGAGCTTGGAGAAACAGATACAATAAAAATCGCGAAATAAAGAGCGCAACGCTCAGATAATGAGTTAACTTACGTGCCAAGAAAGTTATAGCTAACAAGTATAAGATAACAAAAACTAGGAATAGAGGGCCAAAGATACAAAATAACAAACTCCTAATTCAGCCTGCGAAGCCAAAACTAGTCGGAGAATATTTACATAAATATATACATATCCAAAACCCAAAATTACATAAACAAAACCATATCTCTCCATAAGTCTTTAAGAGGAGCAAAATAAACAAGTTATTCGGAGAGAAAGTTAGGTACATATATACATAAACTATACATAAAAAAAAACCCCGAAAATCACTCCGCTTCAAAAGTCCAGACGCCTAGCGAGGTGCCTCTCGACCTGCATCTGAAAAACAACAATATAGTATGGGGTGAGAACCAGGGGTTCTTAGCATGGTAAAGGTGTCACGCACATAATATATAAGGTCCTGGGAATGACAGAGGCAATCCTAGAACGCTGACACTCTGATTATCAAACTTAAAGAATTAAAAATGAAAGCCATATACATGGGTGGTTGTCTAAGGTTCTAAATTTAACCAACTCTATCCAAAACCCTCAATTCTCTGCCTTTCCTCTAATCCTCCAACTCTGGTGAAACCACAGATAGACAAACAGGCAAAACAAGCAAATGTAGAATATAAATGCAGCAGGTAACAATACAGCAAGTAAGCAGAATAATCACGTAGACAATCTCAATTAATGTACAGGCAATCAAAACACACAAATGCATGTGATGCATGCCTGTCCTATGGCTGATGATATCATCTGTCGGTTATATAACTAACCCGACATGTTCTAGTAGCTAACCATGGACTGAAACACTCATGCAGAGCAAGTGGGTTTGAACTACAATCTCTTACTACTACTCGCTTAACCTAGAGCCAGTGAAATAACCACTACTGCAGTTACTACTCAAGCGGGTGTTTAAAAGCTCAACTTGGAGCAAGTGGAATAATCCACTACTCCTGCTACTACCCAGGCGTCACAAATACTGACCTGAAACAAGTGGGACGAACCACAATCCTTGCTATTGCCCTGGTTTCATCTTCAGGAATCCATTATCATTTTTATTATCATTTCAATTCTTTCATAATCATTCAAAATTCATAATTAACTTAGTTTTCATCGTTCTTCTTTCTGATCTCATATCCGTAGCAAGTAAACAATCCCACTGCCTACTACCTGGGGTACAAACATTTCATAATCATTCAATTCATTCAAATATCGTACTTCAATATCAATCATTCAACCATTTAAACTATTCAATTCTCACTCCCTCAACTCATTCAAAGTTCTCAATTTAATATACTTCAAGTCAATACTCATCAATAACATTCATCAACACAATTCCTTTAACAAACTCAACTAGTTCACAATCAGTTCATCACTAACCACTTTTATAACAATTCCAACCAATTCCTCAATACCAATTACGTCTCCATCCTTCCTCAGTCATTTCACACCTAATTACACAATTCAATTCTTAATTCACTATTCATAAATATCACAATTAACAATTACCTTTATCACTATCAAAGTTATCATTTATTAACCTCCTTACCACATCAATTATATTCATACTATAAGACCAACAATTTATCATTTCTCAATAAACCAAACATGCAATGCCAACTAAACAACCAAATAAATTCCAATACTTATAATTCAACTTTTCCTAAGTCGTCTAGCCTAAATTTTCACGAGATATTATATATTAAATACGAGAAACCAAAACTATACCTTGGCCGATTTTCCATTAATCTCATAACACCTGAAGTGTTCACCGCACCACAAGATCCACCACTCCAGTCCCACACCAATGAACCCAGCCTCCAGAATTCAATCTCTAGCTTCCAATCCCTCAAATTGTCTCCAATCCACAACCAATTTCAATCTAACATCTTAATATTCACTATAATCAACATAGAGTTCACTAATTCAATATTTCACAAAGGAATTGAGGGTGCTTACCTGACCCACAGCTCCAATGAGCTAAACCCGACAATTCTCGTGAGTTAATTCGAACCTAAACACCGAATTCAAGCAAAATCTAACATGATTACACATTGAATTCGAAATTGGGGAATAGGAAATTGAAAATGAAAACGTGGATTTCTTACCTAATTGACCACTAGGCTTTGTAGAGCTCGACGCTGCAGTCACGTGGCTGCAAACGATGTGGCGATCGGAGCTCCGGATCAAAAGTTATTTGGATCCGGTTCACCAGTTTGGTTCGTTCGGCCCAATCTTGGGCCAAATTCTTTAAAGTTAGTGTCAAAATTCTTATTTTAATTAGCTCTATTACATTAAAATATAAAATTTTATTTTCTAATTTACTAAAAAATTAATTAATTTATTTACTAATTTTTCGAATTTTAAAGTTGTAATAGCTTATTGGTCTATCTTTGTTTATTTGGTATTTAAGTGATAGTGAAGTTAATAAAGATAACAAGCTTAATTATTTTATTCTACAATATAATGCAAATGTTACCTTAATTATACAAATGGTACTTCTTAGTTCTTACATCCATGTTTTCATTATCAAATTCTTTTTACTTTCATTTTTATATTTTAACACAATTGGATGACATGGAACACAAATGGATGATTATGGTGCATAGCAACTTTAATTGAAATTAAATTCTATGTGAAAACATAGCAACTTTTGCATTATAATGTGCTTTGAAACCCCATCTTCTCGAAATGCTACTCAAACATCAAAACAATACAACATTTGCACTTTCTCCTAATGTCTTGTGCCAATAAAAAAATTAGACAGCAAGACTATTGAAAGAATGAATGCAACACTACACAACAAAACATTGATGGACTCATTTATGATTGGATATAATTTTCTGCTGTTTTTTTTTTTGCAGCACACGTTAGTGTAATGTAAAATTGAACATGACCTTTCATATTATCTGTTGCATAAATATTATGATCACAAGGAAACAATACTAGCATTGTCACTATTGGATACACTTGATGAATTGGCAGGACCAAACAGTAATTCCAAGCTAAAATCACTTCCACATATTGATCTTCCTTTCTTCCCAACTTTGTCCAAATCCTGTATTCCCAGCTACAAAATAGCAAAAGGAAACAAAGTCACATTTTGAATGTAAATAGAGATAACAATCAAATTGGTCTTTTAGTTTTCACCTAATGATGATATTAGTCTCTCAATTTTAATCCGTAAATCAAGTTAGTCCTTCCGTTAGTAAACTATTATCAAATTGGTCCCTCAGCTTAGCCTAACATCATGCTACAGTTGTTAATGTTAGTAAAACTAAGGGACTAATTTGATCATGAAAATTGGAGCATCAATTTGATTGTTATCTAACTGTAAATATGCCAAAATAAATTGATGGAATAAAATTACCTGTACCATGCTGTTCTTAACAAAAGCTGTATTGAAACAACAATAGAAGAGACGGCCTCCTATCATTTTCTCATAGAATATGACACGTACATCTCCAGTTAACTGTAAACACAAGAATCTTATCAGAAAAACATGTAGCTGTTTCACATTTTCATGCATAAGCAAAAAAGAATACAAGGTATGTTCAAAGGTTGTTGCTAGTAAAAAGTTGATTAGAAGATCCTTATGATTGGTGAAGATGGATTGAATGAAGTGTTAAATATGATTAGTGGTTATTTACTAGGATCGGTTGGTCGAAATAATAATCCAAACAGGTTTTCTTGTATATTGCAGGACTCTCTGTGTCCATTTGAACAACAATCCGAGGTTCTTCTTGTTCTGATTGTGTTCCATCTTCATTTTCTTCTTCAATATAAGAAAGATAGTAGCGAGGACTGTTGGTTCTCTGATAGCCTTTCTTAATCTCTCTGCAGCACCCTCGGAAAATTTCCACCGGCGGACGATAGCACTGGTTAGGAGCCTGTAAATAAGGAAGAACAGCATAACTTTGTTAAGTGTAGAGAAAAGAATTTTGCAGTTGATTCATTAGTTGTTTTAGTTGCTTCATATACATACAATAAATATGTTGAAAGCTATAGGAATTTAATCAACAATGAGATAAACTTAATAAATGATTTTGGACTGAGATAAGCTGCAAAAACATTAAGCTAATAAAGCTAAGGAACTTAGGCTAGTAACTTTGTAGTGTAACTAGTATAGATTTCTAACATCAAATAATCCATGTATTCTACTTCTTCTGTTACTTGTACAAATATGCATACAATAAGGTATCCAAAAATATTGTTGCATCAAGAAACTGAGGGTTAACTAACCTCCTCCTGCAGCTCTGAAATCACAAAGAATATTGCACAGATGTTAACTGTATCATAAAGGCGAATTCGGCGCAATTCTCTGCTACATGGTTGAGGCAAGCTCACTCTGCCCCTAGGGGTAGAAAGTACACTTTCAAAGTACCTTACATAACGGCGTTGGCTTGGTATTGATACCTGAAATCACAGAGGATTCTACCATTCATATTTGTTAAGGGTAAATAAATAACTTAAAGAAGGTATACTCCTAGAAAACTAAATCAAAATCATAAAGGCCTAGATTTATTGGTCCATTCCTTATAATATTTCTTTCTTGCAGATTGTAAGAGTCAATATCCAAATTCCTCTGTTGTTGAAGACAAATTTATATTTTTAAATTGATGGAACTATACCTAACATAACTTACTCCTTCATTATTTGTTGTCCTTCTCTCTGCATACAATTGAAGAGCCTCATCTGCTGTCATGCCAGAATAAGTTAGGTATGAACACACCATTAAGCCAGTTCTACCCTTCCCTGCCTACACAATTTCAACAAAAGATTATGTTGTATGTATTCTCAACTTCTTAATGATTCCTTTTCATGTATCAAATTAAAGAATCTCATGTGCATCCATTGGTTAATTGCACTGCATCATGCATAACTAAAAGGAGTGCAACTTCATGCTTAGTTTTTAGTAGAAGAACTTTACATTAAGTTTTAAAATGTAAGAAGCTGTATGATAAGTGTAACGCTAAACAAAATTTATTTGATGTTGAGGCATCATTCCAAAGTGAAGTTCTGAGATCTCATACCATGCAATGAATGACAGCAATATTTTTTGGATCACTTGATAGCCATGAATGCACACTTTCACAAAAATCTTTGATCATTTCAAGGGGTGGTACATGGTTATCATCAAAAGGGTATGCTTCTACCCGTCCATGAAAGTTTGCCGGATCATAACTTTCTTCTATACAGAGATTATAGATCTGGAAACATTTAAAATTGATAAGCTTTAGCTATAATCATATGCATAACTATGGAGAGAAGAGACAGATGATATTGTACATTATACATGGCCATGGATTGAAAGTTGCACCTTATAATGTTCATGGTGTGTCATGTCCAACACAGATTTCACCTGCCAAAGAGGATTTCGATACACTGCTCGCATTCGTTCCGCAGGAAATGACATTGCCAATATTCTGTCTGTGATATATGTCATGTCAAGATCATAGCCGGCAATGAGCATCCGTCTCCGTTGCTTAGATACCAAGTTTCGAATAAAATTCTTGGTAAGGTAATTGATCATGTGATTCTGTAAACTCAAGTCATCAACTTTTTGTGGCCCCTGCTTTGTAAATTTCAACCCCATTTGGTTGATATTTCAGGTTCCACACTAATGACAAGGTATCTATGACACAAGTATAATCATTGTAAGATATGGAATGTTAAAGATTCATGGCATAAAAATTAACAATGAATTGCTTCACGGTGTAGTTACAAATGCTACCAAAAGAAAGCATATATATCAAAGAAAAATTCATTCTTTGTTTTGTTACACTGGAGAGCATTCAATTCAAACATTCACTTTGTCTGTTCCCTTTATTTTTTCAAGTTTGATACTAATCAACCGCATTTTTAGTTTAAACTTCATTTGCCTTAACAACAATTGACCCATAGAACATTTAAGTTTCAACATTGGGTTGATTAATACTTTAATAGCATCAATATGACATTAAAAGTTAAAAACCCTTCACAGGATCAATCAGAAACTGCAATGATGCTCCTCTTGACAAAAGGAATATCAAATTTTGAAACTTTTTTATGCCCTAAGGTTCCCCATTAAGAAAAGAAAACATGGGTATGCCATTATATATTCTGATATAATTGCAATTGGAAAAAGAATGTTACTTTTGATAGTCCCATTTTACAAAACAATGAGAAACAAGAAAGACATAGTCATAGAGATAGAATAGGATCAAACATGGCAGGTACCTAATATAGCTTAACATGTAGCTGCGGATTCAGTAGCTCTTAAATTGAAAAGCAGAAAGTAGTAACGTCAAAGGGGTCCCAAAAGGAAAATTGAAGAGAGACCCCAGAGAAAGCCAGTGGGAGGAAGAAGAAGATGATGAGAAAATGGGAGATTGATGATGATGATGGTGATGATGATGATGATGGTGATGATGATGAGGAACCCTCCTTGAAACCATTGTTGGTGATAATGGGTTGGTTGGTGAGAATAGAGAGAGGAAGAGAGAGAAGAGATATGAATTGCCATATTTGGAGGGAATTGCTGACCTCGCTTTTTTCCATTTACAACATCACCCTCCAAATTTGGGACTCACCTGAACCCGACAACATAGGAAAATTGGTCTGTTTTCTATGTTGTATTTTCGTTGGATTTTTTGACGGCGGAAACAACAGAATCTAACAGCCTTGTTGCCTTTTATTTCCATGTGTTAATTTTCATGTTCTTATGTCTCTATTTAAAACTTCCATTATGTTGAAAATTTGGTCCCTTAATATAAATTTTTTCAATACTTTTTTTTTGGTATTCCGTCGCGAATCTAAATTCTATTTAAGAAACTGTTGCGGCCAACATTAAATTTTTATCTCATGAATTGCAAATGGTGATAATATATCTCATCATTATTCAAATTTGAGTTCTTTTTGTTATTGAAAATTTATTTTTTTGTATCAAATCCATCTAAAATATTAGCAATAAAAAAAATTCAGTAGTTTGATAAACTATAGATTGGAACAAAAGAAAAAAGAAATCATTCATTAAGTAAATCATCCAAGATTACAATTCTCAACACAACTTCATTTGCAAAACTACATAAACAATGAAAGAACATAGCAAATCTTTATTCATCCTTTTTTTATTATTTTTTTTATTTTCCAAATGCAAATGCCCATTTTCCATGTATTTCTTCTCTGCATCTTATGAATAATTCCATGACTTATATACCAACTTGAAAGCTCTGGAAATTCTGATCAACATTGAGATATATAGCTCTCATTCAAGATGGTCATGTGGCCTTATTGACATGAACATTGCAGCATACTGCAAGAGCCTGCGCTCTGTGCCGCCTCCGCCACCATTGTCCCTTACAGGGGTCACCGGACCTCTAGTCCTCTGCCTGTAACGCCGCCAGGCGAATTGAATGTTGACAGCAGCCCAAGTTCTCCAATTGGATGAGTAGTACCTCGCGGTTCGCTTCAGCCTCTCATTGGCAAACTTGTATCTGAAGTGATCAGTGATGTATCTAAGATGATTGCAATCAAGGCCAAAGGCTTCTGTTGGTTCAAGGCTCACAAATGTGGCCGAGGAAGCTGGAAGCCGGTCGATGAACGGCCGCCTAAGGCACCATGAAAGAAGCTCATCCCCTAGAAAGCCTCCTGGTTCAAGGATGCTAGATGCTACCATTCCTTTGCTGAGGCTTTGGTTGCGCTTTATTCGCCCTCGGACGATGAACACCATCCTTGGTACTGGATCACCTTCTCTAATTATCTGATTCACAAGTACATTATTGAAGTGTTAAATTGTGTGATCATTTGAAAAATTGGACTCAAAATTTTAGTTGTTTATATGGATTTATATATATATATATATATATACCTTTTCATATATAGGTCAGAGAGAGATTAGAGATTTTGTAACATCATAGATCCATAGCAATTTCAGTAACAGAGTTAGGATTCATATATTTAACGTGTAATATTTATGGCCCATGAGGAATTTGCCCAACAACGGGGTTATTAATTATGGTTAACAACCTAATCAATATATCTACCTACCGTTTTCAGGGGTGGACTAAAATCCCGACCAAAATCTCCACCTACCACATCAACAAACAACAAAAATCTCTGTTGCCATTTGCAAATCCTTATATCTCCCTTTGTAAGGTGTACTGGAATAAGATGAGGGTGCTATGGTCAACCTCCATGCCGAACCATGTTAGTGAGCTTCAGTTAATCAAATATTAATAGTTTTTCAATTTAGTGCCGATCACATTTGTCTCAGCCTACTTTGATCTTCCATTCGTTAACTTGAAAGGTAACTGACGGTGTCTCTAAAAGTTTTTAACAAATTGAATGTGGGATTCATGATAGATTTTTCTACTTATGCCTTTTGTTGATTCCTACTATCAAGTGTCTAACTCCCCATCTCCTTTAGGATATTTGAATCAGCTTTGTTGGGGCCATGGAGAGATGAACTACGAAGATTGTTGATTGGGTTCTCTTTGATGAATCATTGAGGTTGAGCGGAGGCAAATGAATCGTAATCAAAACCGAAACAAGAAAAGGAAAACCCATGGACAGTATTCAGTAGGTGATTAAAAAAAGATTCAATTTTGGTCTTTGGGTACTTTTGTTTAGCTTATTTTTAGGGCAAAAAACCAGATTAAACCAAGGGAATAGTATAAGCTCATCCAAATTGTGGAACAGAGGTACCTATAAAAAAATTATCATTGATTTTAATAGCTATAAACTCGTAGTACTAAAAGAGATTTATACAGTCGTCTAATCATATATTTTTTCACCTTTTTAACAAGGTCGTAGCAAAGATGGCGCTTGATTTCTCGCCTTAGCCCCTCCGGCAAGTCTTTGATCAATTCCATCTCATCTTCTCCTCCCATTGCTGCCCATCTCTGGCGTTCGAAATGGCGAACCCTTTGCCTTAATCGCGAAGGCAGCTGCCTCCTCCTCATCCACCATTCCATGTCGCGACACCTCAGCTGCATCTTTCTCTTCTTCGCCATCACAGCATGCAAAAACACCTTCACAATCCTCATTGTTAGATCATCATATTTGAGTGAGAAACTTGAAAAATATGAATAATAAATGTGTATTTAATTTGCGTTTTATTTTCTGTTTTGACTTCTTATTTCTCTTCTTTCTTTAAAAAGTCTTACAAACAGAAAATACTGAAAATGAAAACGCAAACCAAACGCACCGTACTTTCTTTTGATACCTGAATGTTACCAATCAACAAAGTGAATAGCAGCAATCCACTGAGCACAATGCAGATACTGAAAATCACTTCTAACCAGTTACTTGTTGGCTCAAGATCATTACCAAAAGTGCTGCATGCAACAACAATCAAATCATCATGAATAATGAATCAAACACAAACATACAAACATGAAAGAATTTGTTTGTTCTTGGAATAGTATCCAACCTAAGTGTCATCAAACCCCAAAAAATGGGATACAGAATCTTGACAGCCAGAGAATTGCTTGAAATCACAGGAAGTGCCCATTGGTAGATTCCATATCTGAAAGGGCCATCAACATCTAAACACAAAGGCTTTCTAACCACAACTGTTGTTGAGTTTCCATTTCCATTATTACATGAACCTCCAACTGTCCCTGATGATGACAACAGAAACTGGTAGCATACCTCCTCAGAGCAGGACAGAGACAGGTTACATCCCATTGTTCTTTCGCATTGTTGCCGGATGCACGACGCCACTCGTTGAATCGCAAGAACATACCAGCACCCTCCAGCTACCTGTTATAATTTGAAAATTTTAAGTCTAATAACCGACTCAATAACCATATATATGCAATAATCTGCAATTTATGTTGGGTTTCTTACATGTGAAGCAATGAAGTAGGCTATGAGATTAAGGCCAAAACCCCACCAAATGGTTCCAAAGATGTATCCTGTGACTTTCTGCATTCTTCTCATCATGCAGATGCTATGGTAAACCTTTGGGAGAAATTGGAACAAGAAAATTAAGAGCAATATGGTCATAATGACCTTGATTTTCTCTTCTCTTATCAATTTTGGTACTATCAACCAAAACACAGCCTGCAAATACAATTAAGAAACACATAATTAGAAAGTGAGATAGTTAATTTTCTTGTTCAAATAAGATAAACTAGCTTAGTATTTGGTCAATTTGCATAGAAAAAATATTTAGTAAAGTATACTTTTTGTATTTAGTGTTTGCGATTTTTTTCAAAAATATCATTAACATTTAGTTTTATTCAATTTTTTTCTTAATGTTTTCGATCTGTGTCAGAATTATTCATGGACATTAATTCCATGTAAAATTTTAGAGACAAAATTAAAATGAATCGAAAACGTTAAAGATAAAATTGAATGAAATTAAACATTTGGGATATTTTTAAAAAATATCAAAAATATTGGAGATAAAAAATATACTTTATTCTATTATATACTTATGTTTGGTAGGTATATATAATACTAGTATACAGAAATTCAATCAATAATGTTATGATTTCTTAATAAAATGTTCAAGTTGCTAATTCTAATCATAATCCTAAGCTAATCACAATCACCATTTATGAATATCGTGGACCATGATATCAGATAATAATAATAATAATAAGACAAAAGGAGTGTGATCATGACTAATGACTTTTATTTTTTATTATTGGTACGCAGTTATCAATTATAGTTGTTAGGTATACTTCACTGTATTAGTGTGATGACTTGTTTAGAAATTTAACTAACACTAATTAATAATTTTTTTTTTCAATAAGTATTAGAAACATTCCCTCTGACAACAGAAGCAGCATTATATTATTTTCAAGAGCAGAATAAAAGGCAAAGGTAAAATAATACTATTTCATGGTAACAAAATTCCAAGAAGTATCATATATAAATGAACGATCGCAGGTACAATAATTAATAAATGTTGTCGTTCAATTCAGGAACAATATATAAATATTAAATAGGGATAATATTTCATGAGATAGTAGTAGGACACTATATGGTTAATTATGTTGGGGGAATCTCAGTTAGAACTATGCTTGAATTTTCTTTTTTTAAGGAAACATACATCACCTTAATTATACATATTAATAATATAGTATTAGCAAACATGATAGACAATAAGAAGTCGCGGGTTCGAGTCACATATCTTTCCAAATTTTAGCCAATGAGTTATAGCTCAAATGGCATAGTCTCTCCATATTCAATTAAGAGGTTGCGGGTTCGAGTCTCCTATCTTTGGTATAAAAAAAAAAAAAAAACATGATAGACAATAAATTAAGAAAATAAAAAAGAAAAGCTCCTCT
>NC_029788.2:128332973-128333289 GCF_000816755.2 Arachis ipaensis
AAAATAGTATCTTAGTTCCTTAAGAAAAAAATTATAATACTTAGAAATTAAATTCTGGTTATAATATATACTAATCATTGGTTTTGTTTACCAAAATATTATGACCAAGTATATTTGAGATCTGATTTTAACTGGAACGTGTGTTTTAGTTTTACACGAGAGTAGAAACAAAAACGATGAACAAAAACACCTTTCATGTGCAAAATTACAGGTACCGAGCCTGCCATTTACTATTTTCTCAAAGAAAATTGTTGAAAATAAAGTTAAATACATATCTAAAATTGCTAGATATGTTCTTAATAAATTTAAGTGTACA
>NC_029788.2:128333314-128335935 GCF_000816755.2 Arachis ipaensis
AATATTTTTATTAAAATACACTTAAAAGTAGAATTATTATTCATTATTATTAAAATTTTTCTCATTGGATCGAACAACTTCTTCTCCATCTAAGAGCAAACTTCATCTAATTATAAAATTAATATTTATTAACCATTAAATAATTTAACAAATTTTATTAAATTATCATCTACCAATTTTTAGTAGAAATGTTAGAGGGAAGTAATTTTGTGACTTGTAACCATCAAATAGTCATTAATGATGGTTTTAATGGTGTGAGATTAGTGTGATATTTCATCCAATGACTCACTTTTCTTTACTGATTACATACTTATAAGAATTTAACAAAGTTGCTGCCGCTGGACATTTCCTAATTTTTACTATTACCTTCAAAGCTTCATCTATTATTAAGTTATAAATGTAGGAAAAGGACGAATATATTTTGGAACAGAGAGACAATAGAAGTATGCATGAATGATTGCTAGCAATAATTACTACAATGAAAATCGGATTTACAGTGAAGTGTACTCTCCATGGTTAATGAAAGAAAACAGTAGCAGCCAAGATACCAACACGTGGTTCAAAAGAAAAAACCAGTGAAGCATGAAAGAGTAGCGTTTGTTCGGTGCGGTGGTGCCAGAAAAAGAAAAAGAAAAACGTAACGAACCTGCGGAACTGGCAGAATTACAAAGGCATCGAACCAAAATCCCTTCATCGATCGCAGGTAGTGCGACGCGATTGCACGCGCGTCCCATACAAGCTTCCCGCACCCGACAACCATCGACTCCCTCGAAACATACGCCACCTTGAACTGCAGCCACACGTGGAATAGATGCACCGCGTCCACACACGTCCGCGCCACCGTCACCATCGCCGCCAGCCCTCCGTCCATGTACAGGCACGGCGACCCTTCCCTCCCGATGGAGAGCGCGTAGAAGAACAACGGGTCAATTGCCAGCGCCACTCCACGCGCTAGCAATAGAGCCCGGTTCCATACTTGCACACGCTTGCTCCTCGGGTCCAGAACCTGTCCGAAAGGCCCCGACTGAATTCTTGTCCGAACAGTCGGAGCCTTTTTGGACCGGTTCTGGATTGGAACGAGGGAGGATCCCGCACAAGCCTCCCATTGTGGCTGGTGAAAGCCGTCGCAGCTGGTGGAGTGGAACACCGGCACGCCTACTTGCGTGCAAGCGTAACACTCCACCGGTCCTGCGACAGGATTGTCATCAGCCACAGTATCGCTGCTGGTAGTACTATCTCCTCTGTTGGAGCCGCTTGAATTGTGGGATTGAGAGTTGAATAGTCGAGCAATACACCTAATAAAAGAACAAAAATTCAACATAGTATAAGCATATAACTAGAAACATGCATATATAGAATGATAGAGATAGATACCCAGAGAGAGAGGAGAAGCTGGGCATGGTTGGGGATAGACGGTAACCATGGGAATGAAAGTAACGAGGAGAGAATGGAAGTGGTGGTGGTGAATGAATGAATGAAATAGAATAGAAGAGAGAGTTAGTTGAGGGTCATGAAGAAGGAGGGAGAGGGTGGGGTTGGAATGTGTCAGGGTTGGCACATGGTGGAGTAGTTTTGTGTTTGTGTTGGTAACTTATTATTATAGAGGTAAGAGCAAGCAATTAAGCATGGAAATAAGATGAAACCAAATGAGAAGACAAAAAGGGTAGAAAAGAAAGTGAAATTGCATGTGAATTGGGGTGAAATAGTGAACTTGTGCTTACGGTTACGCAAATGAAAAAGAGGTGGTTGGAGAATGGAGAGCGGTGTGGGGTATTTAGAGTTTCAGAATTCAGAATGAATTGAACTATACATACATACATACACATATTATTATGTACTGTGGTGATGACCCATTTAGCTGTTGGCTGTTTTGCCCCTTTCTGCCTTCATGAGGGGACCACATAAACCCTTCATTTTGTTTTTGATTGCCTACTTGCATTATTGTTATCCTTCTCTATTTCTTCTTCTTCTTCTTATCTTCAACATATTTACAATTTTACATCCATCACCATTTTGAGGTTAATAATGATATAAGAGTTTAGAATCACTACCACTTCATCACCTCTTTGGCCAACACATACATTTTATCTTATTTAACCCCACACCTCAAATAGGTTCATGTTATTTTCATCATGCATGTGCTCCTTCATTCATTCATGTATTATTTTTTATGTATTCTTCTATTTTCCAACATGAATTGTTAGTTAATTTTGTTGGTTAAAAAGTCTCAGTTCCCCAATTATATTATTATGATAAATTGAACGAGAAAGTTTAGGGGTAGCACTTTTGTTGAAATCTGGCAAGTACTTAACCATCAAAAGAAAAATGATTAATTCTACACCATTAAAAATATTGATGATGGCTAAACATCACAAATTCTGCTAGCCCCTTAACACTCTTCAAATTGAACGACTATATCTTATATTGAGCAGATTTTAAGATAATAAAATTTAAATCAACTAATATTTTTTAAAATTAAGTTTATATTATGATACACAAAATGATGATTTTTGAAGGAAATAAGTTAATATAATTTTTACGAGGAAGATTTTCATTTCTAAAAATTTTCTTTCCAAAATATCTACACTATTATTTTAATTTTTTTAAAAATTTATTATTAT
>NC_029788.2:128336666-128337011 GCF_000816755.2 Arachis ipaensis
AAATAAAGAATATAAGAGAAAGCGTTTCCCTTATGTTTCGGAAACAATAAATGAATTCTCCATATGTCTTGGGGAGAAGAAAAACATACATTCTTCTTATCTTGACACAACAGCTGGCCTGCCTTTGTCTACTATATATTTTCAACAAAAGGAATAAGTATATTCCAAAAAATTTTAATAAATTTATTATTTTATTTTAGAAAATAATATCATTAACAATAATGTGTTGTTATTATTATATTTCTCTCCTACCACCCAAACAAAAATCTTTTTTTTTATTTGATCAATTTTCAATCTTATCTTTAAAATTCAATTCAAACTCATCAAAAATCCTAAATACGTATA
>NC_029788.2:128337250-128345502 GCF_000816755.2 Arachis ipaensis
AGTGTTATCTGCGGGTTCAAATAATAATGTATGTTCCTATCAATAATGAATAGATATATAGTTAGATGACGGAATAATGAAATAAATAAAAATATTAATATTAAACCAATCATGAACACAAGAGTAGGGGGTGTATGAGAGAGTGAGAGGGGATACACGCAACAGATTAAAATATAAACAAATAACTAAATTAATGGTTAAATAAATAAATAGTTTAATTAAAAAATTAACTTTTTCTAATTGATATTAAAATTTTTTGAAATTATTTTTTTGTTTTAAATTTTAAATCTTTCAAAAATCTTTTTTTTATTTTACTAGTGCTTTTACTTTTACTACTAGAAATTTGCCAAACACGTTAAAAAATAAAAAAAGATCTTTTTTCGTTAAAAAAAGATCTTTTTTTAACAAAATAATGGCGCCCAAACATGCACATAATGTATTTGTATATATCCAAAATAAACGTTCAACTATTAATATTTACTTTAATTAGCTTTCTTAAAATAGAAGATGAGGTGTTCCAAGTATTGAAAAATGTTGCCCAATTATAGTAGAGCAATCTTATCAACCGAAAATGCAAAAAGGGGGTGAATGATGGCTTTTTCATGCAAATTAAACACATACATGGTGACAAGAATTAGTGTCGTTTAGCATGAGCATTATTGTATGTCTAGTTAATTAATTAATTATTGCACTGATAAAGGTGAGTTTACACTTTCGCTTTTCCTCTGTGTCTTTCATATATGATTAACAATATATAGTAACTAGTATTCATTAATTAGATAGATTAGATTATATATTGGTACTTAATTGCTTGATGCTTCAATTTTAAGTTATCTTCAAGTTCGTGGCTATGGGGAAACAAGTTAAATCAACGGATTCATTTCAAAGTTGCTTTATTGATTAGATGTCGCGTCGTTTTGAAAAAAAATAAAGGTAGAAACTCAGGTACAGTCGACTTTAGGTGAAGTTAATACCTGAGAACCGTTAGATGATTTGACTGATTTAACTAAATTTTCATCTAACGACTATCAGATATCAACTTCACGTGAAGTCGATTTCACCTGGATTTTCACCAAAAACAAACAAACTGACATATTCAAAGAAGAATAAAACACATTGTCAAATAATTGATAACAACAAATTAAAACGGTTATTTAAGTATCGATAGAATTACATTAAAAAAATAAACAAAATTTGACGGTAATTAAGTTTATGGAATTACCATAAGAATAAATTAGTCGGTATAAACCTCGCCGATAGCATAATACCGGCGAATTTCTTGTGTTCGATAGTAATTTTCGTCGAATTTAATGATGGAATATAGTTAATGTGAAAACGGAATCTTTTGGACGTTATCATTGGAAATTTTTCGACGGTAACATTGGCGCCATATTATACGTCTCTCCACTATTTTACTGGCGGATTAATCTGACAGTAATACTGACGAAAATAGTTTAATTTTAAAAAAAAAAATTTGACAGGGCTGTTACCGTCGAAATATTCCGATGGTAATTTCAATGGTAGTCTTTTTTATTTTTTTAAATAATCTTTTCCAGTCCATCTATAATGTACCCTGGTAATTAATAATTGAAATAGTGCTTTAAAACTGATGCGAAATATAAAAAATATAAATTACACATACGGAATGATAGTAACTGAAATATATGAAACAATACTAACTAGATTACATTCTTTACAAAATTTCTTCAAGAAATACATATCACAGAATTATGTTTACATTAACTCTAATCAGCTTCATCTTCTTTCTCTAGTTCACCATCCTCCTTTTCTGAAGTAATTTCCTTATTATCATCAAACTCATCTTCCTCTTATTCGTCGCTATCGACCCCATCTTCTTCTTGAATATCGCCATCCTTTGGTGGAAGTGTGTCAACATCTAGTCCAAGGTTAATAATGTCATCATCCATAACAGCAGACCTAGCTAAGGGTGATTGGCCACCGGTATCAACAACCATTTTCGAAGGAGTTGGGTCGTCAATCTGGTAAGGTTCCTGACTCTCTGTCCTATCATCAGACTCGATGCAGCCTCTTAGCTTAGTCTTAACCACAACTACCCAACTAAACTTACATGAATCTAGATAAAGCAAATAGTATACATGTCATGCATTTTGAGGTAGAATAAAAGAATGGTAGTGCCTATATTTCCTAGTTTCATTAACTTCAGTCATATCGTAGTCTTTGTGTATTCGTGTTCCTTGTCACGAACTTAGATCATACCATTCACATTTAAATACGTACACCTTGTACGTAGTGCAACAGAAATACTCTAATTCAATTATATTATGCAACATACTAAACCAATCAGAATGACCGCCACCTGAATTCCCACAAACCCAAACTTCGGTGTTATCTGTTTTCTTTCCAATCGACCACTGTAAGGTATGGAACCGATATCCATTAACATTGTATATCGGGTAGCTAGTGGCCTTATTCATTGGGCCCTAACTAAGTGAAACTAGCTCCGAATCTGTTGTGTCAGTTAGCTGCACACTGACGTATTCTCTGAACCAACGTAAAAAATTGTTCAATGATGTATCAGGATTTGGCTCTTGGAATGACCTATATGATAGAATAGGATAATGAAGTTTTAATTAGATTAAGAAGTTAGTATCTTTCAGATTACAATATTTATGAAGACTTAAATAATTCACATGAGGTAGGGTAAATTTTGGTCACAGTTAAGCAATATATGCAGATGTGCAGTGTTGATTTTCTTCTGCTCTAACCAGTAGTCATTGTCTGCACCCATTGCAGCTCCTTCCGGTAAAAAGATTGGGTATGTTGTTCTACTTGACGAGGATTCTCCGCACTAATCGTTTCTTGCAACGCTTGTTCTACGTGACTCACCATGAGATTAAAAATATAATAAGCAAAATGCGAATGTTTCTTTAGCTAGGAATACTGCTCAGATGCTGTCCTCAATCCGAGCTCTATTCTTCACGGTGTGTTTGAATGAACTAATCATCCTCTCAAATGGGTACATCCACTAAAATTGAACCAGCACACATAGTATTGCTTCATACAGTAGGTGGGCTATTAAGTGTTTCATAACGTCAAAAAAGATGGAAAAAATATCTTCTCTAGCTTATAAAGTATGATAGGAATGTTCCTGTCTATGACTGTGGGATCATTAATACTAAGTTTTGTAACCCATAATTCCCTAAAGAACTCACTTATCTCTGTGAGGGGATTTTCAAATGTTGGTTGGAAGTTCTCAGAACACGACAGGAAGCACGGACTCCATGAAGACGTGACAATAATGACTCTTTAACCCAATAAGTCTACCCTGTGACACGTTTACACACCTGCCCAAGTTAGAGATGTAATCATCAGGAAACCTTAATCCTCTAATCCATTTACAAATATTTTCTCTCTACTCCTTCGTTAGAGCAAATATCGCCTTTGGTTTAGCTTACCGCCCGTTATCAAGTCTCTTTTAGTTCAGATCTGGCTGACTGCAAATGTCCACCAAGTCCAACCTAGCCTTATCGTTGTCCTTTATTCGCTCATCATCCATTTCTCTATGCATGATATTATTAAACAAGTTTTCTCAATGTACATCACATCAAGATAATATCAAACTAAGTTGTCTTTTCAATAAGGCAATTCCCAAAATATACTCTGTTTAGTCTAATTATGCTCTTTGCCATATCCCAGAGGTCTCAGACTTGCCCGTTATTGATGATTCATGGGATTCCACTAACATGCTGCCAAACTTGCCTACTACCCAACCTCACAGGTGCCTCTTCTTGTTTAGTTTTATTATTTTTTAACGAGTTCTTGTTGCACCGAAAAAGATGATCTATGTCGAGGAAACTTCGATGGCAAGTACTAGTTCATTGCAAATGGTGGCCCACTTATCAAAAGCCTCTTGGGTATGATTTGTAGGGGTGGCAAACGGGCCTAAACCCGCTGGGCCGCCCCCGCGTAACCCGCCGAAAAAGGCGGGCCGGGCTGGAAAATTGGGACCGCCAAATAATAAAAGCCCGCCTAACCCGCACCGCTTAAACCGCGGGTTTTGGCGGGCTTTGGCAGGGCGGGCTTCCCCGCCGGGCTTAGTGTTTTTTTAGTGAGGGGGTATTTTTACAATTTTTTGGTCAAAACCTAACTTCTCCTAACCTAACTTACAAGAGTATGAAGATAAAAATTGAATGGTTTGGATTATGTTTATGTTACTTTGGAGACAATATTTATAATTATGTTTATTTTGCTTTGGAGAGAATATTTATACTTATGTTTTGGATGAAAACTTGGTTTATAATTATGTTTATTTCTGACTTAATATTCATCATTCTAACACAGGCAAATAATTCTAAATGAACATACCCCTCGTACAAAGGTTGCGTAACATATTCTAACAAATAATAAATTGTTTCATCGCCGGGTTAGGCTATTATTAAGCCTCTTCTAATTCCATAATACGTGTTGCATCACACACTATCTTGTTGTGTATTTCTTGGTTAGCCTCGTAAATATTTCATCCATATTTATGTCTCTCACCACCTGATCCCTCGTTGATTGACAATTGAACCTATTTAAATTAGAGGCAGAATAGTTAACTCCCTGCTCGTCTACTTCTCCGTGTTCCGTCCACATTCAATACACATCCTTGAACCCGTTATGGTAGAGGTGAAGCGTTATGTTCGCGGGTTCTGACCACTTAGTCAGCCAACACTTTTGACATGGACACCTAGATACACCTTCAGACTTAAACGGTTCCATGCTGAAGACATGCACGACAAATGCGTCAACCCCCTCAGAATTTGGGTCCCCCCCGGTCATTGTTATCCTTCTCATACATCCATAAACGATAATTTGGAATCATATTGAAACACACACCCCAGAATTCAATGAACAATACAAATTATTAAACTTTTTAGAAGATTCGGCAAAGTGTACCCTATAATTATAAAATCCCACCGAATACAATAATCATTTTCTGACAAACCAAACATGATTTAAACAATAATTCGGTAAAACTTCTCCTTAATTCAGAGACATCTATTAAATAAATATAATAGTTTTCACATAGAAAACAGCTGCATGTATAAGTTATAACATACACGCATATAATAAAACATCAAATTTTAACCGTTCTAGTGCGCCATCCCTTCTAACTCTACAATTTTTCAGCAAACAAGGGTTTTGAGAAGACGTCACTACGCGACCTTCTCCCACTTCTGTCCTAAAACTCTATCCTAGGAAAAGTAAGTCCAACATAAAATTTAAACAATTCATTATATTCAGAGATAGAAAACCAACCTGGAATATTACTGCACAAACAACAAAAAAAGCAAACTCCATCCGATCTCAGTAAAAATAGCACCGTCCTAATGAAAAGGACAACGTATTAAATCCACAAGGTGAAACTAAATCAGAAACTAATTTGAAAGAATAAGAAAAACTCATTATTCTAATTAATTAAAACTTAATTCTAATTTCACCAAACTAACAATAGGCATGAAAAAATAAGCGACATAAGTTTAATGCAATTGAAATAAACTCATTCACAAAACTCAATCAAAATCTTCCAACAACTCAAGAACTCTTAATCTCACCTTACTTAACCTACTGTAACATTATTTGATTTTTAAACCTACTAAATTAACACAAAAAATTCTAATCACGGACTTCATTAAAAAAAATTTAACCACTGATTTAACCTAAACCCTAACAAAATGCTAAAGTTACAAATTAATATGTAAAAATAAAATAACCATACCAACAATAAATCTGATGATAGTAGCTGCAGAGTCTCTTTAACATGGTAGTCACAGAGAGGCGGCAGTGACGACACGTTAACGGCAACCACGGAGGAGGATGTGGCGGGGACAACAACAGCAGCAGAATCGACGACGACGTGCAGCGGCGGCGATGATGAGGGGAAGCATTACAAGAGAAACACTAAATACCATCAAATTTAGCGTTGGACGTTAATGTCAGGTTTACCGATTTATCAGAGGATTTGACAATAAATTCATCGAATAAAAAGCTTACCATCGGATTTGATTTTCCGACGGTAAATTCACCGATAATAATTGGAGAGAACAAGAAAAATTGGCGCCGAGATTACCGTCAGATTTATCCGCCGTAATCCTTAATTAGTGCAACGCTGCATTTTGGTCACTATCAAAACATTACTGTTGGATTTTTTTGCCGATAAATCTGACGGTAATATTGCCCCAAATTCGAACTGCAAACCCTCTCCCCCTTCATTTTTGAATAACACTCTCTAACCTTCTCCCCTCTCTCTCCCCCTTCTCATTCTCTCTCTCACAAACCACCTTTGGCAGCCCCTCCACCAGCGTCGGCCACCACCAACAACGTTCAAAGGTTGTGTGGACTCCACTGTTGCCGCCACCACTGCTGCACCACTATTGCCACTGCTCCCTATATCGTCGCTGCTCCCTATGTCGCCAGAGCTGCCTCCTTCTTCCCTCCAGGTATGTTGTCTTCCTCATACTTTCTATTATATATTTTTTAATTTATTTTTAAAAAAATCCCCAATAATACAATCCTACCGGTTGGTCACCGCCGCCACCACTTCACCAGAGCTGCCTCCTTCCTCCCTCTAGGTATGTTATCCTCTTCCTTCTTCCTATTATTTTTTTTCGAATTTAGTTCATGTATTAGTTTAGATTTAGAATTTTTTTATTTTATTTTGATTTAGGAATTTTTTTAATTCTATTTTGATGATTTTGTGTTTGAAATTTTATTTATAACTCTAATTTTGAATTTTTGTTTTGATGATTTTGTGTTTATTATTACGATTTCTGTTTATTGTTCTGATATTATAAAGGATGAAAGTGATTGTTAAGGGTTTATTATTTAAGTTTGCATTAAAAACGTTGTTGATGTATTGAATGTTTAAAAAGTACAAGTCAGTTTGGGATTTTGAGAATTCTGACTAGGGTTGAGGCTGGTGTGGTTGGTTTTTTTGTGTAATTGAATTTTCAGTTTGAAAATGATGAGAATCATATTAGAAAGAGTTAGAAATGTCCTTTACCCATTTATTAAAATGTGTCAATTGAGCTGAGTACTTAAAAATTTAGAATGCTTTCTTTGAAAAAAATACAAAGAAAAAACCCTTTTTTTGCAATTTATTTGAAAAAAAAAAACTATTAGCTTATTGTTGTTGTGTGTTGCATCGATTTCTTTGATTGTGCCAGATTTAGTATTGTTTATGAGTAATTTATCGTTGCTGATTCATTATCTCGAATTTTGTACATTTATTCGATGGATTTTTTTTATGTAGTCACTTTGCGAGTGGAAACAAAGAGAAAATTTGATGTTTGAATTTGATACATTTAATTTAGTTTTCTTTAGCTTCTCATGATATATAGTCTTGTTTTGCGATTTTGATAAATGAATTTTCATAAATTATTTAAGGTTGTATTCAATACAGTATAGTGTGATACGGATAAAATGTATGCTCCTTCGTCAAGGGAACGTAACGTGCCCAATGCCTTTATGATAAGGTAATACTTTCCTTCTCTCGCCATTCTCATTGTAAACTTAATTATTGAGTAGGATTTTATTTCTCTGAATCTTTTATCATCTACCAAGAAAAATATTTCATGAATTTGGTTATTTATATTTAGTTTATTTGTGTTATTTTAATATAATGTATTTGTATAATAAGTTTAGATTTTATTTGTGTTATCTTAATATATAATGTATTTGTATAATGTTATCGTTTATAATGATTTTGTATTATTGTATAGGGTGAATTTTTGTGAACTAATGTTGAACGGATACTTGGTTGTGTTATTTCTTGTTGTTTGATGTTTTTGCAAGTCAAGTGTTTGATTATACGCCTATTTGTCTATTATGTATTTTAAATTGCATGTTGTAGTTACTATGTGATTTAGGATGTTTGATTTTGTTTAAAATTATTATTTGAAATGATTATTATTTGAAATTGGATCGGATGGACCAGTTTGTTTAAAAAAATTAAAATTCAAGATTACCATTGGATTTATTGGGGGATAAATCCGACGATAAAAATTACCAGCGAATTTTTTCCGATAGTAATTAGCGTCGGATAAAAAATTCAATAATAATTAGTTATCGATGAGGTTTATGCTGTTGAATTTTTTCTGCCGCTAATTTTTCAATGGTAAATAGATTACCAGCAAATTTTTTAATAAATCTGCTGATAGTATCCAGCGAATTTTTTGTAGTGAAGTGAAGAGAGGGGTTCCACATTTAAATTTTAATCTAATCTTATT
>NC_029788.2:128345839-128347177 GCF_000816755.2 Arachis ipaensis
ATAAGCGCTAAATTTGTGCTTTAATTCTTTTTTTTTCCCTTATTTTTTAACAAAAGGATGTGCATATAATTGTTATGAATTTCTGAAAAAAACCATGTGGCAATGGCAATACACTGATTCTATATCGAAAATATTTAGTAACCAAAGAAAATCAGTTAAAAACAGTCATAACTTGCCTTATTTAACATTTATTAATTGTTGTGATAATTAATTAATGTTAAATAAGATAAATTCTGACTTTTTTTTTTGTCTACCTAGCATTACCGATCTTATATATATCCTTCCAATTTTAAGAGCATAAAATACAGTGGCTCTGTATACCATCCAAAACCAAAGTATTATTTGCCAAAACTATCTACTAAGAGACAGCTCAACTTTAGCTTCAAATTTTTTAGTTTTTTTTTTTAAAGGTTTATTTGAGCTAATATAATTTTCAAATAATTTCGCGTCATCCTTAATTTATTATCGCTTCCATATATATGTATGTTGACAAGCAGAAATATATAGTTCACTCGTAGGAGATATATATTGGTTTTTAGAAGGAATGATTTTATGATATCGTATGAATTTTAATGAAAAAATAAAATGTAATTCTTATTATTAACTTATTCTTTTAAATAAAAATATAATTTTAGCACAAGATAAATATATACCTGTATATGATCAACGCTTTAGGATATGAAAAAGATGGCTCTAAGATAAATAGGGTATATTTACGCAAATTAAGGTTTTTTTTTTTTAAATATTATTCATAACTATTCACAAGGTAAAGTATATGTATTTTGATTCTAGAATTTTTAAAATTTTTTAAAATTTATTTCTAACGTTTAATTTAAATTAATTTTATCTTTAATATTTAAAAAAAATTAAAATTTATTTTTAACATTAATGTTTTTACAATTAACAAATAATTAATTTTATTTTTCAATTATACTCTATTCTTATTTCTAACATTAATTTTAAACATAAACATATTACTAATCCTAATCCACTCCAAATCCCATCAACGTAACCAATAAGCCCACCACTACTCTCACCGTTTTATTATTGTTGTAGTTACCAACACCACCCTATACTCACCTATGAAACGTGGATATTTTTGAATTGTTATATATAGTGACCGATTCAGAAAATTTTGATAATAGAGACGAAATATATATAACATGATAATAATTTTTATAATAAAAATATTACGTTTATATAAAAAATTAGTTATCAAA
Source organism: Arachis ipaensis (assembly GCF_000816755.2). NCBI lineage: Eukaryota > Viridiplantae > Streptophyta > Magnoliopsida > Fabales > Fabaceae > Arachis > Arachis ipaensis. The sequence continues at coordinate 128,347,060 of NC_029788.2, forward strand.
TTATCTACTATAAATTTATGTATAAATACATATATTATTTAACTTATTTTTAATGTATATTTTATATTTTAAAATTTGTATTTTTAGATTTATTCTGTACAAGTGATTATTTTATGTA
>NC_029788.2:128347596-128348362 GCF_000816755.2 Arachis ipaensis
CGAAATATATATAACATGATAATAATTTTTATAATAAAAATATTACGTTTACATAAAAAATTAGCTATCAAATTATCTACTATAAATTTGTGTATAAATACATATATCATTTAACTTATCTTTAATGTGTATTTTGTATTTCAAAATTTGTATTTTAAAATTTATTCTGCACAAGTGATTATTTTATGTATATATAGCATAATTATTGTTATAATTATATTTTGTTATTGTAAAATATGATTAGGTTTCAAAATATCTAATTACAAATTAAAATACTAAAATAGTAATTTAAATAATAACATATACTTTAAAATTTAATTTTTTTATATTTTATATTTTAAAACCTTGACAATATAATTAAAATGTCTTTTTTTTGTATATGTCGTTAAACAATCATTTAAAACTCAACTTTCATACAATTAGCTCTTGATGATATTCATAGTTGAAAATTTTCATTTAATTAGTGTAGTTATTAGAAAAAAACTAAAGCTAATTTTAAAAGAAGAAATACAAATGGATAGATAATATTCTTTCGAGTCGATTTCTAAGAAAGAACATCAATCTTATTTAAATTTGAAACTTGATCATTATAATGGACATCTAATATGAAATTCTCAAATTGGCTATCAATAAGTGTCGAAAGTTGAATAAAAAATTATTGTGGGATCAAATTTAATAATTTAGTAGGGACAAATAAATATTATTATTATATACTACTCAATAAAATTCCAAATTATAGTGGGAGCACTTGCTCCCAATACCCTAA
>NC_029788.2:128348418-128349680 GCF_000816755.2 Arachis ipaensis
ACCGTCGTGTCGTCATGTCCCATGTCCATACTACATAAAACACTCATTTTCGCAGCTGCCTCCCTTCACCTCCTCCTCTCATTGTCATCTTTTCCCTTCTTAATCAATTATTTGGGGACTTCATTTTGTTGATGTTGACGGTGGTGCGGTGGGTGGCAATGGTGAGATGCGGTGGTGAGATAAAAAGTTAGGTAGCTATATGGGTGGTGGCAATAATAATGGTGAGGAAATAGGGAGGACTTAGGTGGTATAGGGACTAGGGAATTAGAGTTAGGTAGGGTTTCTAATTTAGGATATTCTAGAAGATTAGATGTTAAAAAATATTTTATATTTTTCAAAAACCAGAGTTTAGTTTTACTTTTATTGTTAATATGTTATTGTAACTCCTCAGTCCTCACAATTCACTTTATCCATGTAGCTTTCGCTTTCTGCTTTGAGTTCGAGGAACAGAAGCTCTAACTCTAACTTTACTAACATCATTATTATTCGGAATCTTTTTTCGTTTTCACCTCTTAGAATTTTTGGATATGGAACCGTGCATCACGTTTAATTTCACTTTAGGGACATTTGAATGCAAAAAAAGACAACAATCTATTCTATTTTATTCTCAATTTTCTGATCATATAGGAATCTTTTTTTCTTTATATCAATTTCTAAAGAACTTTTTGAACTTCATATTAATCATCATCAGATTGTGAAAAAGATTATGCAATGGTAAAGACATGCACTTTCTTCAATTCTGTATTTGAAAATGACGATCCCACAAAGCCACCAATAATTGAGAAAAATAAAAAATTCTACATACATACCCTTATCATCATCGATTCATCATCATAATTCATAAACTAGAGTTATTATAGAATTTAATTTCCATATATATTAATGGTGTCTAAAATTTTTTTATATTATTAAAAATAACTATTTTTAAATTTAGTATTTAAAAAATTATTTAAATACATAAATTTAATTAAATAATTATATAAAATTATTTATGATGTATCAAAATCAAACTCTTAATTATATACATCTCTTAGATTTATAGTGATAATAATGTGACATACTACATTAAGTATTAAATTATATAAAATTATACCAACAAAGTATTGGTTGGATGAAAGGACATACAAGAAAAATTAAATTTCCGACAATTAATTTATTTATTATAACTGTTGCAAAATAATTTTTTAGTGAAGTACTTTAGACTTTAAAAATGATTCTAATTATGAAAATTTTCAGAATAATTTTTTATGAAATACTAATTG
>NC_029788.2:128349766-128350455 GCF_000816755.2 Arachis ipaensis
TTGTATTGATTATGCCATATATTGGGGTATACCTCTTGAGAATAAATAATAGAAAATAATCAAAGAATAAAAAATAAATTAAATGATTGGATGTCTAATTTTTAAATTTTTTTAATATGTAAATATTTTGTGGTTGATATTTTTTCCCCTCTCTCTAGTAGAATCGGTTTCTTAATTAGCAAATAAAACAATAAGAAATTAAAATCCAATCCGACAAGAAGATAGCTGGAATATGGTAATAATCACCCTCATGTATAGAATTTATTTGCCTTTATAGGATATATACGGCTACAACTAAGTACTATATGTCTTTTCATTTTATTTTTCAAATGTATATTAAGTTGCTATATACATACTCCCATAAATATATATATGTTGGAACCATATATTAATTTGTATGGTTGTAATAATAGTGGCGATTAGTAGGTTGGAGTATAGTTCATAAATGAGTCGTAGTTAGCCTATGTATGCTAGAAATTGGGACCCATTATATTATATGGTCCTATAACTATGATTAATACAAAAGAGTAAATGACATGAAAATGAATGTGCATGTCAATAAATGCGGTATTATTAATAGGAATAAACATTTAAATTCATCTAAACAAAATTTTGGATTGAATATTTTATTTTTAACAAATTATTAATTATTTTTTAGAAGTTTTAAATTTTTTTTTATTAAATAAACG
>NC_029788.2:128350496-128358194 GCF_000816755.2 Arachis ipaensis
ATGCATGCATGCGCCGACGAAACAAAACAAAATATATATAATTAGAGAGCACAAGGAACCTTCCATCGATGCAAACAAAAAAGGGTTCCCCACCATTCACCTATTTTCATTCTTTTGAATACACGAAATGACACGAGATAATTGCTATGGAACCATCCTTGTGTTTCTAATTAAACCCGTCTATGAAAAGTTTGATAGAGAAAGAGAAGAAGAAATTACTCTAAACAACAAAAAGGGTACTACTTTTATGTATATTGCTATTACTATGACTGCGTTTGTTTATAGAGACAGGGTACTGTGACAGGGATACAGAGATATAAAATTGTATTTGACAGAAGAGATATGGATATAGATAATATGTTTAGAAACACTGAATTAGTGTATTTTGTGTCCATTCTGACAGAAAAGATACGGAGACACTAACAAAGAATACAACTTATTTTTCATTTTTTTTTATTCTTGTTAATTTTTTATAATTATATTTTTTATTATTATATTTTTCTTCTCAAAATTTTTGAATGAAAAAAAATAAAAATAAATTAAATTTTTATAATTTGTTCTAATTTATCACCAAATAGAATACAAGAACATAAAATTTTGTATTTTTGTCCATCAATATCTTATCCTGACCTATTCTTAGTGTCTTGTCCTATTCTATTCGCAAAAACAAACGCAGCCTATAAAATCAATTCTTCAAGCACTATCACAAGCAAAGAGGAAAAAAATATTAAAAATTAAAAATATTCTGCTCCGCAATAATTGTGTTTTTTTAAAAGTTTAATTTCAGCTTTATTTAGTCGTCGTCGTCTTCGTTTTATATTTAAAGGAAAATATACATACCTTATTCTTTTACAAAAAAAAATTATTGTTAGGTAGAGACATAAATAATTACACACTAAATATATCTCTAACATATGTATATAAGTAAAACAATTTATTAATTATATATTTAAATTAGTTTTAATTAATAAAATTACAATTTAATTGTAGTTAGACGGTTAAATAGGATTGATATGGAGATGGATAGGAACGTGATTTTTGCTATTCAACCTCGTCCCGTATTCCTTTCACTTCTCTACTATCCGTTCCACTTCTATCCACGGATAATAAATTAGTGTACCCTAACCCACTTTTATGGGTGTACTCAGGGGCGAAGCTAGATAAAATATTAGAGGGGCCAAAAATATTTACACAATAAAATAATACTAAAATAAAATTTTAAGGGAGAGGCTAAACTGAAATTTACATATAATTTACATGTAAAAAATTAAAATTAAGGGGGCCATCACCCCCCTTTCTATGTATGTAGCTCCGCCCCCGGGTGTACTTGCTTTGTCTCTAGCTACTCGTCCCTATAAAAATTAAATAACACTTTAGTTTTTTCATATTTATATGTAAATTAAGATAAAAACTTAAAATTTATACATAAATTAAAATACAAACATAAAATTCATATCATGTTAAATAATTTGAAATTAAAAAAAATTAATGTCTAACCATTACAAATTTATATTTGGTCTTCCATTCACTTTCAACTTTTAAACGATCAAAATACTATCAATAAACACTCTTAATATTAGTTTTATTGTCATCTTCAACAGGAATTAATCCTTTTGAAGTTGAGACATTATTATTCGTTGCTTGTGGAATTTTTGAAGTTAGATTAGCATTATTCTAAATTTCACTTTTATTATCATTAGGAATAATACTATTGTTTTGTGTATCTTTTCTAGCATTACTAACCATGAAATAGCTTTAAAGAACCTATATTAAAAAAATTAAGCAAATTATATAGAACATTTAACAAAAAGATAAACTTTATACACCCCATATTAAAAAAAACTATTAACACTATTCATATGTATCATTAGCTTTTATCCATCAAAATTCACAAATTTAAACTTTATTATAAGAAAATTATTTTGTATTATTGTAACAACAGTGCTTTATGATGAGTCCCTGGACATAAGAAAAGTTTCACTAGAAAAAAATTTTTTTTACCAACGTAATTAAATTAATGAATAGTTATGTTGCATATATTAAAAAAATTACAGAAAAACTACAATCACAAAATTACAAATATTAGTATAAACTATAAAAAAAAGGGTTAAGTACTGTTTTCGTCCCTAAGGTCTGGGGTGAAAATTAAATTCGTCTCCGACCCTTTTTTATTATTAAAATCATCCTTAACATTACAAAACATTATAAAATCATCTTTTTATCCATAAACAACATTTTTTTGGACAAAATTACCCTTAAACAAAAATAAAAATTATTAAAAAAAAACCACCCCATGGTGATTGAAAAGAGTCATATGATAAGGTGCCGAGGTTGCTCCAAACATTACAGAGTTTTGTCTCGAAACAATATGTTATTTCAGGGTCGTACCATACTATTACTTAGGGTTAAGTACTGTTTTCGTCCCTAAGGTTTGGGGTGAAAATCAAATTCGTCCCCGACCTTTTTTTGTTATTAAAATCATCCTTAATGTTACAAAACGTTATAAAATCATCCTTTTATCCATAAATAATAATTTTCGAACAAAATTACCCTTAAACAAAAAAGTTATTAAAAAAGAAAAACCACCCCACCCCACCCCTTATCTCCATCCCTCCCACCTAAATCAGAAAACAAAAAGAAAATAAACAAAAGACACATAACAAAAGAAGAGAGAAACAAAGAAGAAGAAGAAAGAAAAGGAAAGGAAGAATTAGGGAGGTGACAGCGAAAAAGAGTGTGGCCGCCACCGTGCTTTCGCCGTTATATCGTGACTATAGAAAAAGAGAGATAAAACGAGCAGATGAGAGAGAGAATGAGAGAAGAGAGGAAGGTGCAGAGGTTGGGAAGGTGGAGAGCGGAGAGTGGTTGGATTGATAGAAGCGTCTTCGAGTTCGTCGTCTTCAGCTTCGAATCCCCCGACATGGCGGCGCTGTGACGTGTTCTGGGAAGGGAGAGGCGACGCTTGTAGTGGCTGTTGGCTTTCGACAGACGGTGATCGTGGGTGGCAGTTGGAAGGAAGAGAAAGAAGAATAGGAAGAAGAAGGAGGGGCGCACTGAGGGCGGCGGCGGCCTGAGGTTGATTATGGCAGTAGGTTCCCGCACTGCACCGTCACTTCCTCCTCTTTCTGTTCTTCATTTTTTTATTTTTTTTATTTTTGAAGAATTTGAACGTCTTTTTTTTTTTTAATTTCTATCGTTCTTGATTTTGGATCTGAGGTTACGGTAATGATTGTTAAATTGTTGTTAAATCTAAAATTTCTGTTAATTTATTTTGTGGATGTTGTTGCTGTTGATTCATTTTGATTTTGGTGTTACTGAAAGTGTGTTGTTGTTGCTGAATTTGTTGAATTTGTTATTGAATTTGTTGTTGAATTTAGTTGTTGCTGTTGCTTAATTTATTTGTTAACTTGAACAAAAGCTTGTTGTTAATGGAGTTTGAGGAGAGAAAATGGGGGTTGATGTAGAGAGAGAAAGGTAGGTGAAGGAAGAAGCTTAGGTTGGGAGTTTGAGTTTATTGGGTTGTTGGGGAGAAAATGTAACACCCTCACTATCAGAAGTCACGCTTCTGGCTGCGCTACTCTGATAGCAAGAAGTATTACGACTACTTTACATACTAAATAATAACATAGGAGCCTCTGACTCGACATTGTATCGCTGATTTCTTAGAAAACCGGAAATAAACACTTTATCTTAAGAAAAATACAAACAGGCATAGATTCATATACAAGACTCCTTACATAATAACTCATAATATTACATATAAAACATACAATTCCTATCCCTCTTACAAACTTATAATAACAAAGACGAGGGAAGAAAATAATCTAATTAATACAACATCTTATAAACCAAACGCAGTATAACTCTTCTTAATGCTTCTTCATCCGGTTCCTAAAAAGGTAAAGGTGTAGGGGGGTGAGAACCTAACCACACGGTCTCACCACGCAGTTTCAAAGTTGTCATAAAAAGATATTTAATAAGAAAACTGTTTTCAAGCTCAGTGATTATCATTGCCTTATGAATCTTTTAAAAACCAGTAGGTAATTGTTTAAAACATTTTCAAAGAAACGTTTAATCTTTCAAAAATCCGAAACATTTCCTTTCTTATAAGAAAAATCTCAATAAGAAACCGACCACGCAATCAAACAATACAATCATTAATTCAGCACCAAAGTTCATTCTCAAATGTAGCACACCAGGACAAACACAAGCAAGACAGACAAAGAAAGTACAAGTAGGAAGCAGTTACAGCAAATAGTTCAAGTAGCAGTTAAGAACAGTTTAGCAATTAGGCAAACCAAAACAAGTTCAAACCCAAGCAAAGCATACAAATGCATATGATGCATGCCTGTCCTATGGCTGATGAGGCTCATCTGTCGGTTATCCAGCCAACCCGACAAGTCTGAATTGTACTTAGACTGTCCCCCGACGTGCATCCCCAAGAGTCATGCATAGCTTTTTCTCAAATAATCAATATTACTCAATGGGGGTAACATTCCCGGGAATTTATATAGTGCCCGGTCACACACTTACGTCGTAGGGTCAACAGAGTATCGAGTTTTTAACCTGGTACACGTGGTGGCAAGCCACAGCACTTAATCCAGGGAACCTCGTATCTCAGATATTTCAAATTTATAAGCCATATAAATAATTCATTCATCATTCATCAATATCTAAGTCATTCTCAATATCATCATCATTCGTCAATCCATATCCATTTCCAAATTCATTCAAAAATCATATTTCAAATAAATCCTCATCATCCTTTTTTCCGTTTCGTTCACTAACAATTCTCAATCCAAAACATAACTTTTTCTTTGATAAAAGAAGTATTCTTAAATCATATAATGCTTAAAATTAAACCTTTTAAAATAACTACTTCAAATGAAACTTCTAATTTTATAAAATTTCGACAGCATCTCCTCTAAAACTCGGATTCTGCCACCCTTTTCGGGTCCCATCCAAACATTTCTCAAACTTTTCCAAAACCTCAATCATTTTCCAAGGATTCGGCTAGTTCCAATATCAAATAATTTTCAAAGCGAATCAGTGCCCACAATAAATCTCTTTTTAAAATCAAACCATTTCCAAAGCCAACTCCTTTACATCATCAAAAATAGCTTCAAAACCAAGAAAAGCCATTTTCCATAATAATCAACTAAATAACCTTTCAAACTAATTTCTTTTCAACAATCACAAACTACTCAATCAGTCAAACAATCAGTCATTCAGTCCAGCAAACAACCACATTTAGAAGACAATTATAATCACAGGCATATGTTCTCTCGCATTAATATCTATTTATCACAACTCTGTAATATAAATTAGATTTTTAGAAAAATCCCTACCTCGATGTCTCAATCGCACAATTTAGCTCAATAATCCCCTTTATCCCCAGTTCATGGCAGCAGCAGCGATCTTAGCAGCTCCATTATCAATTATGAATTTGCAATAGATAAATCGACAGTGGCTAGAATGGAAACATATTTCTGTAATTAGAGTAAGGGTGGCACAAGGAAACCAAATAGCAGTAGGATAAAGGCAGAAACATTATAAATTTTAGAATTAAAGGAGTTGAAATTAAAATGGGAAGAATAGTGCTACTGGAGACAACAACATTCAGTAGTTCCAAACAAGGGTGGCAGCGCCGAGATATGACAATAGTGACTCTGGTAAATTAAACGGATCAGAACTAGCTGCGTAAATAAAATGGCACAAAGAAGAATCAAAGCGATCTTACCCATGAACTTACCAAGATGAAAAGTAGTGGCTACAACGTCTCTCTCTACAATCAATTAGCAGCCAGGACACAACCAGGTTCATCACCCAAACACGGCAGTAACTGCAAGCTCCGGAACACTGATAGTAACAGCAGCAGCAGTAGAGGTATCCATCGCCACCTTCTTCCTTTTCTTGCTCGGACTCCTCCCTGCGGCGAACCCAACAGCAGCAACAACTTCTCACAATAAAGGTAAACTTAACGGATGAAGAAGCTGAGGCAGGGTTAGGGCTTACCAACAGATACAGGCTTGAAAGGCACTTTCCGGCGCCAGCAGCGACGAGGAGCTCCGGCAACGCAGCAGCCACGCGAGCAGAACGACGGCGAGCCCATCAACGCGGCGGCGACGACAGCTCCGCGACAGTTTCCTTCGCGCGTGTTCCCCTGTTCGCGACTCAAACAGCGGCGGATCTGAAGATGATAACACGTGGTGGTTGCAGCGGCGTTCAGACTCCAGCGACGGCGTGTAGTTCTGGCGGCGATAGAGGCGCGAATGGCGGCGACGGGCTTCATCGCCGACAGCGGCAGCGACTGGCGCAAGGATGGCGGCGCTACGACGACGACGTGAACGCGTACCGCAGTGGCGGCGGCTTCTTCCTCTCAACTCACTTTTCTTCTTCTTCTCCCTCTCCGCTTCTCTTTCTCTCGTCACTCGCTTACCCTTTCTTTCTTTCTCAGTTCCCCACTTCTCAAGTTCCCCCCCTGCCTTCCTTATTTTCCCTTTCTTTTCTTATTTCCCCTTTCTTCCCCTGTTTTCCTAATTTTTCCTTTCTTTCCTTATTTCTCTTTCTCCCGTAGGTTAGGTTAAGAAATAGGAAAGTGAATGACGGTAGGGTTAAGTTAGGGGGTTTGGGTTTGATTTAATTAAAGTTAGGATTAGGGTAGTTTAGGTAATTTTAATAAAATTAGGGGTATAAAATATTAATTAAAAATCTAATTTAATCCTTTAGAATTATTTGAAAATGTTATTTGATTATTAATTTATTAATTAACTTTTAATCAAATATTTTAATTTAAAATTAGATTTAATATAATTAATTTTCTTTGTTTATAAAATTAAAATATTAAATTATAAAATCTCTATTATTTAACTAAATTGTATAAAATTTTTATTCTTTTACAACTATTAAGCTGTCTAATTTAAATATAGAAAATTATTCAATAATTATAATATTAAGTAAAATTTTTTTTAATTTAATTGTCAAATTTTAATTTAATTATTTTTAATAAAATATTTTCTGAAAATAAAGTCTTTAATAAATAAATAAATTGAAATTAACTTATGATAATATTTTTTGAAAATTATGGGTCTTACAGAAAACAAAGTTTGGGTCTTTGATTGGAGGAAGAAATGGTTTAGGAGGATGATGGAGAAAGAGAGGGATAATGAAGCCGCTGCAACGGAAGGATGATGAACAAAGTTAATTTATTTTTTACAAGGATAAATTTGTCTTTTTAGAGCGAAAAGGATGATAATAAAGCGTTTTTAAACGTTGAGGATGATTTTAATAAGAAAAAAAGGTCGGGGACGATTTTGATTTTCACCCCAGATCTTAGAGATGAAAACAATACTTACCAAAAAAAACTATAATCATAAGAACTATAGAAAGTCTCTTAGTTTCAATCAAAATAAAAAATAAAATACTATAATCAGACACATATAAACAAAATTACAATCAACAAAGTTTCTATTCTCAAATCTCAATCAACAAAACTATAATCAACAAAATCTCTATCAAACAAAATTCTCAATCTGACATATATAAACCCACTAAACAATACATATACTAACAAAATTGCAGAATTTATTGGCGGTTAGAGAGACAAAGAAAAGAGATTTTAGTGACGGACTCACATGCAATGGGACGGCCACACTCATAGTGATGGCAACTAAGTGATGAACTTGTAGAGGAAAATTT
>NC_029788.2:128358423-128359077 GCF_000816755.2 Arachis ipaensis
AAGACACCGACGCAGTTAGAAGAAAGGGGCTCACTGCAGCTAACGACGGCGAAGGGTTGAGCAGCAACAGCAAGAAGCTGAGTAGCGACGACGAGCAGAGCTGGGCCAATGGGCTGCAGAGAAGAAGACTTTGGTTTTTTTTGGAGTCTGGGTTGATCAGTGAATTTCTGAATGGAGGTATAAACAAAAATCCTAATCTCTCTCTATATATATATATATTCCGGCGCGAGTAGGGATAAATACACCCTAAATCCGACCCAGTCCTGTCTCGGATTGGGTTTAAACCCATCCCGATCAAGTATATAGGCGGATCGGGCACTCGCGAGTTTGGATACTCCTACCATCCTTATCGTTAAACCATTGAACCTATAATAATTGACTATGCTTTAAATTGCCGTAGGTTTTAAAATAAACTGCAGCTATTCGACGCATGTGTTATAGTGACATGCATAGAATAGGAACATGAAAACTCTTATATACATAGCCTTGGAGAGTCATTCACACACGTAGCATAACGTTCATAATAGATTCTTGATTTCTTTATTAATAGGCAATTGGTAAGAAGAATCAGATTTTACAATAGGAATAGAAGAAGGATGTCCAAATCTTTTATGATATACATCTAAAGAAGTGCAAATTGAAACAAGAATGGTA
>NC_029788.2:128359217-128360254 GCF_000816755.2 Arachis ipaensis
AGTGACACGTTCAAAAAAAGTACATTTCATGCAGTCGATTTCAAGTGAAGTTGATAGTTGAGAGCAGTTAAATGATTTGACTGATTTAACTAAATTTTTATCTAACGACTCTCAATTATCAACTTTACATAAAGTTACCTACACCTAAATTTCCACCTCTTTGTAATAATAATATACGCGGATGAAGATATTAACATTAATTTTTGTACCTCTTAAATTTTGATTAATATTGACTTGAACATGGAGTAACTTATCCACTGAAATGTCACTGTTTGATGTCTTCTCCCAAATTAACCCAGCTAAAAATTTAGGTTAACTCTCTCTCTCTCGTAACAATAACCGTTTTGTTATTATTGGTGGTATCAATTATTGACAATGCGAATCAAGTTGGGTTGGTTTAGGGATTAGCTCACTAGTCCGCTTAAGTAAATGTTGGGAGTTCGAATTCTGACTTGTGCATGCAACAATCCATTGACCAGCGACAAACCCTTAAATGGAGCTCAGTACCACAACAGATTAGTCATTACTTTGCCGAATTTAGAGATACCGTGAAAAACCAAAATTATTGACCATGCGTTTTATTCTTCTTTGTTTATATATGTTTGTTTATTTTTTCAGAGCGACGCGCGACATCTAATTAATGAACAAAGCAACTTTGAAATGAATCCGCTAAAGATAACTTAAAATTGAAGCATCAAGCAAGTACCAATATATAATCTAATCTATCTAATTAATTAGTTAATACTAGTTACTATAAATTAGTAATCATATATGAAAGACAAAGAGGAAAAGCGAAAGTGTAAACCCACCTTTATAAGTGCAATAACTAATTAATTAACTTCACATACAATACACATGCTAAACGACACTAATTCTTGTCACCATGTATGTGTTTGTATGAAAAAGCCATCATTCACCACCTTTTTGCATTTTACGTTGATAAGATTCCTCTACTATATATAATAATGGGGCAACATTTTTCAATCGAACACCTTATCTTCTATTTCAAGAAAGCTAATTAAAGTAATATATATATT
>NC_029788.2:128360357-128360745 GCF_000816755.2 Arachis ipaensis
TCTTAAACTGATAAAATAAATAACAAAAGAATAAGAGTATTCATTTGTTTTAAAAAAATATAAGTTAATTATATTATTCAAAGATCACGAAATCCAATCAAATTTAAACTCTTATAAGTTAGTATTATTGGAATAAGGGTAATAGAAAGTTGGAATGAAAAATAGAATTAGTGATTTTTTTTTTTGTTTTTCATGGTATTTCTCAATCTGATAAGTCAAAAATTAATCTATTGCGATACTGAATTTCATTTAAGGGTTTATTGTTGGCCAATAAATGGCTGCATACATAATAGTATGTAGGGATGGCAATACCACTCGAACCCGCGGGTACCCACCCCGCCCCTACCCGCTCGGGACGGGTTTTTAGCTGGGCGGGTTCTTGGGAGGA
>NC_029788.2:128360907-128362290 GCF_000816755.2 Arachis ipaensis
ACGGAATCGAATAGAATAAAAACCCGCCTCTACCCACTCCGTTGCCACCCTTAATAGTGTGTATAGATATATATAAACCCAACAACTCAATGTTTCATATACAAGAACTCTATAAAAATTAATAAACTAATCATAAAAACAAATAGTAATAATCTCAACCATAACTTAATACTCTAATTAAGTCCTAATAATTGGATCCAAATTTCACATATATGCATAGATATGAACACTATCTTTGATGGCCACACAAATTTTGTATCGGCGTGCTATATGATTGTGACATTTTAATTTACAATTTCTTTGCTCCATGCCTCCATCATATGATTATAAGAAGACACTGCTGATAATGTTGCGAATAAATATCTATTATTAAGTGAAAAGGGTAACTAATGAGAAGTTATTTATTTTAATAATTAACTTCAAATAAAATTGTCTTCACACACACAGGGTGGCAATGGGTAGGGTTAGGTAGGATTTGAACCCAACTCTAACTCTATCCGCGGGTTTTTAACCAACACTCAACCCTACTCTACTCGCGGATTAAGAAATACCCAACCTTAACCCTACCCGTACTCAACTCGCGGGTATCCGACCCTATTCGCGGGTTGACAAAAATAGAGGCCACTAGATTATTAAAAATTGTATTTATATCTCATTAAATGAAAAATATATTTTATAAAAATAAATAAGTAAAATTTACAAATTTATAAATTTAGTTTAGTGGTCAAGAAGCTTTTACACATGTTTAAGATCTTTGGTTCAACTCCCATATATAACATTTTTAATCATATATAACATATATTATGGGAGAGGTGCGGGTAGAGTTAAAACTCAACCCGCTCCGCACCCAACCATACCCGCACCAACCAGGCCTACACACTATATACATATAAATAACGAACGGATTAAAATGCATAAATAGAGATATTGTTATTAAATTACAAAAACCTCTATTATTATATTGTATAGTCATTGCATCAACAAGGTCATCATAAATGAAGATATATATCTTTAGGTATATTTCAATCTCCATGGCAGGACTTTATAATGACCAGTGCATGTTTAAATTAACCTCTCAACGTTTGTTAGTTGTACATATTGTGGCGGTACATTATATTTTTAGTCATAGGTTTATTTCAGAAAAGAACTTGTGTTTTCAGTGTGCCTGCATCATTCTTAGCTTTTGCATATAACATTCTTTGTATTTAGGCTAAAATATTGTTTTAGTTTTTAGTATAAGAGATTTTTAAATATTTATGTCGTTTTATATTTGATTTCTAGTCATCACATTAATTTGTTTTCTAAAAATACTTTTTATATATATTATTATCTTTTATTATTCTTTTGTCAATTTTATTTTCAAATCACTATAATTACTATTAC
>NC_029788.2:128362447-128366886 GCF_000816755.2 Arachis ipaensis
TTAAAATTTAACTTAAACATAAAGACCTAAAATAATAATTTATCCTTTATATTTATATATATACACGTTTGAATAATGGCTCTCCCACGCCCAATTATTAGAAGTTGATTTCTTGAGATTCCAATATGGTCCTACGAAGTGTTATATATAGTACTATATATATATGCTCAACATATATATACATCTCAGATCACAAGTCTTTATTTTGTATATCAATAAATGGTCTCGGTCTCTGCCATTGTCACGTTGATACGATCTTTGTTGTCTGCGGCATTATTCTTTACATATTCCTAATTTATCAATCTACTACAAGGGAGGAACTGAATTGCGGCGGTTTTTCTAAGCTTTCGCAGCGACTTACAAATTACTAACGGCTTGTGAACTGTTGCTTTTTAAAATGTGGAGATTAGAATTTGCAACAATTTTTCTGGTATAATCGTTGCTAAATAAATAAAATTATATTTTGTCTTTATGATTTTGCTCCGGAAATAATTGAACTAATTAACTAGCTAGTTTAAAAATCTATAACATACAAACGTTGTATATATGTACCGAATTATGTTACGTGTACACTAAAATTAGCCAAAATCAACCACCAGTATAAAATACATACTAGAATATAAATACATATTGAAAATAAATTAAACCACACATGTATTTATACACAAATACATTGGTAGCTAATTTTAGTGTACAAATAAATAGCATTTTTGATATGTACCTATTAATTCATAAGATATAACAATTTATATATACTTTCACTTATGGGTTTAACTTTTTAAAATACGTAATTTCGTTTATAGGTTATAAATATTTTTATGATATGAAAGTCTAAAATTTGGCCCATCAAAAAAATTTATTTAAGCATAAAACATGGGAAAAAAAAAGAATTTTGTGCAAAATTCACATAAAGCCTAACAAAACTAACTATTACTTATTAATAAGGTGCGGTGTAAGATATATTTTGTTTGAATTAATTTCATAGTACAAATCTACTGTGTATATTTTTTTAACAAACTATAAATAAAAAAAGAATTGAATTATACTTAAGATATTAAGTTTGAAATGAATTATTATTATATATATGTAACATAAGATCGAATTTATTTTGTGAGTATGTTAAAACAAGTACATGTGGAACAAGATCAATCATTCTTTTGTATTATTACGTAAAAATAAAATCATATCGGCGAAGATTATTTCTCTATGTCATTATCACCATATATATTCCTTTCTGCGATTAGGTCAAAGTTTGGTTAATCCAATCCCTTACCCACCTTATTGTACAAATGTTGAACAAAACGACAGCTTCAAAAAATTGTTATTAACATATGTTTTTTATATTTATCAAATTAAAGAGCTCATGAATCAATCATTCTTTTGATGGTAACTACGGTTAGCAACACAAACACAACAGATTCTTAACATATCTTCTTGTCAATGAGAAAAATAAAAAATATTTCGTTAAGTGTTTTTCGAGTTTGAGTTAAGATAGATACTAAACATCCAATGGATATAGCGACAATTTTTTTATGGTTTAGCGATAGTTTTGAACCGTCGCAAATTGGCACTTGACCAACCGTTATTCCATGTTATGATGCTAAATTGTTTTGCGACAACTTTTAACGGCCTTTAGCAATTATGGAAATAACCACCGTTAAACTAAATATTTTTTTTTTTAAATTAGGAGTGAGACTCGAATCCAAGACTTTAGGTAAGGATGGAAAGATTATGTTATTTGAACTATAACTCGTCGTCAGTTAAGCTAAATATTGCAATAGATTACTTCGTTGAGCTATATAGATTGTTTTGTGGCAACTTTTAACAGCTTTTAGCAATCACGGAAATAACCGCCATTAAACTAAATATTGCAATATATTGCTAAATTTGTTAAGCTGATCCGTATCAAATTCATGAAAAATAATTTGCTTCCGATTTTTTATTTTTTATTAAAAAAATACTTTTTCAGTGTAATTATCATCTATCTATCTTGATCTTTAGCCTGTGATATCCAAAAATTAAAAAGAAAAAAGGTTAGGCATCATATGACATACATTTCACTTGGTATATAATTTAATTTGTTTAATTTCTGGAACATTGTGGTGGTGGTGACTGAATTGTGAACGAACAAGCCGATAGAATCACAAGTCTAAATTCCCCAAATAATTGGAAAACAACAAAATAGTTATCTTTGGTGGGTCCTGAAATAATGGGTTAAGTCATTTTCATTGCATCCGTACAATTTCAAAAAATGTTGTACCTCTCCTTCTCATTTAGTTGTAGTGAAATTGAAGGAATTAAATACCCTCCAACTTGTGCATTTCGACAAACAACGTATTCATTGCCATATCACAAAACAAATTTGGTTTTTGATTTGGATTTCGCCTCTCTTTGATTATGAAAATGATAGTTACTAAGGGAAAAAATCAAAGAAGGAATAATGTAATTGAAAAAAAAATATCTATTAACATATTCGATTCATTATTTCAATAATGACTTTGAAAAATTTTATTATTAAAAGAATAATATTCTAAATCTATCTCTGAAAAATTTTGTTGTGTTAGATAATTTAATCTTCAAAAAATTTTAATTACCAAATTAATTTTTTATTTTTTATTTTATTAAATAAATCAATCTTCACATTAAAAAATGTTAGTAAAATATTAGACAAATGGATCTTTATATATAGATAATTTGATATGATATGAAGGTTGATTAGTCTAATATAAAAAAAGTTTAAAAATTAATTTATTTAGTGATTAAAATTTATTTAGAACTAAAATATTCGACTAAAAATATTTTAAGTATTAATTTCGAGTATTACTTCAATAAAAATTTAGGGTATTAAAATGAGAATAATTACATCAAAATTTCCTCTTGTGAGCTAAATTATTATTCTTCGTTCATATAGGATTATCCCCTTTAATTTAAATTTCTTTGGATCGGAGTGCATGCATGCCATGCTATTTTAGCAGTATTATCACTAATTAAAAAATAAAATCTTGTAAACGAGAAAATGATTTATATATAATAAGCAAAGAGATATTAGTATAATTATTTACCAAGTGGTAAAACGTAAAAGTAGAAGTTATGATTTTAACTTTGGAAGAATATTGAGAGGTTGCGTGTTTGAGAGAGATGCTTACGTCAAAGTACAAAATTGGTACGAAGGCAGATCCAACTTCCAAGTTCCAAGAAATGGAGTGAGTTCGGTCCTTCACTGAAGAAGATAGTGCATCAATCATTATCAATTATTACTATTACTGGCTGCTACCATAACCAATTTAATTATCCCTTTAAGTTTTATTTGATTATTTAATTTGTTGTTTCATGGGGATTGGTCCATCCAGCTACGGATAATCCCACTCCATTAATTACTTCGCTCATCTCATCGTTTTTTTTTTATGGTATTTTTTATTTTTTAACTCAAAAACTAATTTGTCACGCATTATAATTTTATTTAAAAATTTATTGTTGATTAATAAATTATTATATATAAAAAATAAAATTTAAATTTTTGACATTTACGTGCTTAAATAAACTAATAAACTAATTATCAGAAGATTTAATTATTATGTCTATTTTTATAGTTTTACTGAATTTTTAATTAGACTTCTATACTTTATTTTCTTTTTTATTGAGTATTAGATTTTATAATTAAGTTTCTACTATAACAAAAATATTGGAATTAACAGAATATTTTATTAAGCAAAACGAATATACCTAATATTTGATTGAATATTCTGTATAATTTAACAGAATATTTGTTAATTTTAACGTTTTATTACGTTAGAGACCTAATTACAAAATCTGATATGGTCTAAAAACTCAACTAAAAAAATATAAAGACCTAATTAAAAATTTAGTAAAATTATAAAGACGACCGACAAAATAACTAAACCTTATTAAAAAACTTAAGTTGATTTCCACTCACCATTATTATTCAACTTAAATGTTGTATATTATATATTATAATAGGGATAAGTATGATTTTGGTCCCCAACGTAGGGGCTGAAAATTTTTTTCGTCCCTCGCCTTTTTTTTTTGCTCTAAAATGGTCCCCAAGGTTTCGGTTTGTTTTAAAATCGTCCTTTTTACCAATTTTATTTTTTTTATTACCAAATTATCCTTTATTAAAAAATTTTTAAAATAAAGTAAATATAAAATAACTTAAGTTTCACCATTATTATTCAACTTAAATGTTGTATATTATATATTATAATAGGGATAAGTATGATTTTGGTCCCCAACGTAGGGGCTGAAAATTTTTTTCGTCCCTCGCCTTTTTTTTTTGCTCTAAAATGGTCAAAATGGTCCCGGTTTGTTTTAAAATCGTCCTTTTTACCAATTTTATTTTTTTTATTACCAAATTATCCTTTATTAAAAAATTTTTAAAATAAAGTAAATATAAAATAAAAAAAGAAAGGGGAGAGAGAAGT
>NC_029788.2:128368815-128369756 GCF_000816755.2 Arachis ipaensis
GGGGAGGGGGTTTCGGGAAGAAGAGGGGGAAGGGGAAGGGTCCTCGCCGCCGCCACCGGTCTTCACGGACGCCGCCGCTCTTCGCTGTCGCTGCCCCGCCGCTCTGCCGCACCACCGCACCGCACCCCCGCCGCATCACCGCACCGCACCACCACCACCTTCTCCTTCTCCTTCTCCTTCTCCTTCTCCTTCTTCTTCTGCTGCTTCTGTTTTTTATTATCAATTTTTCTAGTTTCTGTTCTTTTTTGATTGTTCTTCTGATTCATTTATCAATTATTTTTGCTGAGTTCTAAGTTCTGGGTTGAGTTTTGATGATGATGATGTGTTATGGGTTCTGGGTTGAGTTATGGGTTCTTGTTTTTTTTGTTGTTGTTGTTCTTCTGCTTGTAACTGCTTTTGTTGTTGTTGTTCATTTGATTTCATTGTTGTTCTTTGCTTCTAGTTATTGTTGTTGTTGTTTCATTGGTTGATTCCATTGTTGTTCTGCTTCTGTGCTTCTGTTCTTCAATTTCTGCGATTCTGTTCTTCACCTTCTGAGTTTGATGATGATGATGATGATGATGATGATGATGATGATGATGATGTGGTGGTGGTGGTGGTGGTGGTGGTAGTGGTGGTTCTGGTGGTGGTGGTGGTGGTGGTTCTGTTCTGGTGGTGGTGGTAGTGGTGGTGGTGGTTGATTTTGGTTAATTTTGGGGTGAAGGAAAAAGGGTATTTTCGTCCGAAGGACGATTTTAAAACAAACCGAAACCTTGGGGACCATTTTAGAGCGAAAAAAAGGCGAGGGACGAAAAAAATTTTCAGCCCCTACGTTGGGACCAAAGGGACCAAATAACCCTAAAATCAACATAGACCTCATATATTAATAACAATTTCCAATATTTACTCCCACAAAAAAAAAAAGAAATAAATTATTAATAAAAAAAAAAAAAAAAAAACAA
>NC_029788.2:128370040-128370413 GCF_000816755.2 Arachis ipaensis
TAAAAGGAGAAATCCTTTGACAAAAGAAATATAATAATTTTGTAATCAACTTATTATAGATTAAAAAAAAAACCAATGAATATATAAATAATTACAACAATAAACTTATAAGAAATATTAATTATCATATGCTTTGTATTAATTAGGCGACAATTCACTGAAGTTTCTCTTGTTACAAATCAATGATTGAGAGACATACATGTAGTGACAAAAGTTTTATGATCATGATGTTCCCCTTGAATCTACTAATGTATGTCATTGTATATGAAATTTTATTCAACATTCTTATCAAGCTCCACAGTGAAAAAATGAAACATGTTGAAACTTAATTAATCTCTATCTTGTGTTATTTTTTTACTTTAGGTTAAACCAT
>NC_029788.2:128370635-128372703 GCF_000816755.2 Arachis ipaensis
AAAAAAAAAAAAAACACAAAAACGACTAATCCATTAATATTTTTGACATTGCTAACAATAACCAAATGGATTAGTGCCACATTATTTTGTTCAATTACTAATCAATTAACTGCAATTGTTTAGTTTCTTTATTGTTAATACAATAATCTAACTCATTAAAATTTTCTTGTGAGATGAGGCTTTCAAAAAAACCTTAGTTGTTCATAAACTTACTATGGTTTGTATATTATTAGAAGCAATCCTATTCAAATAGAAATTACTCATACCATATGATATTTGATCAGAAATTAATTGGATATAAATAAATTTAAATATACATTTAATTATATAATTCTCACATCAATAAATAACAATTTTTTATATTAATGGCATAAATAATCATGATCCAATATAATTTAAAAATTATATAAAATATTTTATCCCGTCAATGATTCATTTTGATTATTGGAAAGGAAAATTTCTTAGCTTGAATTGCCATGTCAACTATGCTTTGATCTCTTCGATCGTGTCCAACATCTTGGATTTTGGTCCCCGCCATCAAAATTTGTCCCTATTAAGGTTGATCTAGATTTATTTTCTCTTGAGGTGGTCCATGTTCAAATCAAGTTTTCTAATTTGTTTAATTTCTTAGGGTTGGTCATATCTACATTAATTCTCTCTATATAAATTGTGGTTTTAATTTTTTTTTTTAAATCAAGTAGTATATTCACATTAATTTTGTGTGTCATTGCTTTCATCATATCAATATCATGCCACAACATTTCATCAATCGATCATGTTAGCATGGCCTGTCTGGTCTAGACTAATTAAATTCATACAACATACATTATTCATAGTAATAAACTATAGTAATTAATTACAGAAAGAAAAAAAATCATAATAATAAAACAACAAAACTGTGGTAATACTGCAAGGAAACATTTTCTGTTTAGCACTGAAGATACTTTGTATTAAAGTAAAAGAAGGTATGATGATAGAGGAAACAAAAATGGGGATAATAATGCCAAATGAACAAAGTTGAATAGTTGATGATACCCATGTCACTACTACAAGAGAGTACAAAATATTCTGGCAGTTTTTTATAATTAGCGACAGTTTTAAACTGTCGCAAAATCAAATACCGGTGGTTAGGTGAACCACCTTGACTATTGGCGTGGAGAGTTGATTTCGCGACGATTTTCAGCAATTGCTAAGACTTTCTTTTTTTGTGCGTTTTTTTTTTTTTGGAAATTTTGTAAACAAGAAAAAAAGAGAACAAAAATAATAACACTATATTATCGGTCCTATTTTCTTATTCTCATTTATTTTTAGGGAATATAGCAATGCTACATGAAAACTCTATATATAGCAATGCTACATGAAAACTCTATATAGACCTGGACTTGGATCTTCTAAAGTCGAAATATTTTTTTTCACCAAAAAGTGTATAAGGCTTCTATGTTTTTTTCTTGCTTCGGGCCTCCATGGTTTTCAATGATCACAAAAACAACCATCTTCATTATAAAAGAAAAGAAATGAGAAAAAATTCCCATACCTAAAAATATTTCAAGGAATATATGAGCCAGGTTACACACAACAGGACTGGCCCGAGTTAGATTTGATTTGATTGGAATCTGACTTGAATATTCGTCCATTTAAACAATCCAAATTCGTCAACGAACCTTACCTCACATGGCATGTCTTCTTTTTCCCACTTCAAAGGTCTAGAATTTAAACCTTAAAAAATGTAATTGAAGAAAAAAACGTGATAAAATGTGTGAGGAGTGTGTGGATGTGTTGTGTATTTAAGATTGGGGTTGTCCAATTCATTGGAGTACCTAGGATTGGAAGTTATCTAATCTACTGACAAAAAAAAAAAAATCCAAATTCGATTCTAAATTAATCAAAAATAAATTAAATTAAATTTGCAGCTAAGGTTTTAATTCGAACCCTAGAAATAATTAAATAGTGATGAATAGAACCCTTAAATAATGTGTTAGTGTGTAATGTGTTTGAATTTGTAATACTTAGGAGGATTAAGAATTTTCAATTTGTCTGAAAAAAAATTATACATAAATAAAAAGGCTAA
>NC_029788.2:128372822-128384814 GCF_000816755.2 Arachis ipaensis
GGTATAAAAGTAATGAAATTAATTTTATATTATTAATTACTAAAACCAAAAATTTAAAATCGCCCAACAATGTAGACAAAAAAGAGTAGAAGAAAATATCTCTGATGTTTGTTCCTTTTTCCAAAAATAGAAAAATGAATAATGATGAATTGGATTATTGAAGTTCTAAAACGAAGAAAGGAAGGGGGTGAATGACACGGTGTCGTTTTAGGAGCCACTTGGCTGAAAGATCTCAGTCAGAGAGAGAAGAGAAGAAGCTGCTCCATGTTTCCGGAGAAAACCTCTGTCTCTGTAGAGAGAGAAACCAACACACAACAATGACACGGAAAATAAAAGAACCCTTTTTTCTCTCTATAACCTCAAAATTTGTTGCTTGCAATCGCTTCCACCGTTTGGTACTCATCTATCTTCTTTCCTGTGCATTCAATTTCATCAATGTTGCGCAGCAATTCATTTTTTTTTATTAGGGTTTTTTCTTTTATTTGATGGGTTGCGATTGATTTTTGAACTTCGATTCAGCTCGTTCGGCATTTGCATTTCTGAATTTGTTTTCAATTTCCGCTGTTTGGATTGTGTAACTAATTAATTAGATTGACGAAATGTCTCATTGATTCGATTTTTTTTGTTTGGGTGGGGGATTGAAGAAATGTCGAGGAATTGAAACCTATTTTTCTCCCTTGTTTTGATTATTCAGATGGATATTAGTGGAGATATTAGGTTTTTATGTATTGTTTATTTTTTAGACAAATGCATGTTCTGTTGTGATTAATTTCTTACTAGGTTAATAGGTTATTGGCAACTGTGTAGTTTTTTCTATTTTGCATTCTGTATGATGCTTGACTGATTGATCTTGGTCTCAAATGTTGTTACTTGTTAGGCTTCCAAATTCAAAAGTTTTAGCTTTCTGTCATTCTGTGGCTATGTTGTTTTGTAAAAAGCGAAGGGAATTACATTCATATTTAACAGTAGCACAAACCACAAGGGTATTGTACTTATAGTTAATCATGCTGTGAGAAGTTGTCAAATGCATGTATAAGGGAGGTAGTGATATGGATTACTAATCATGACATTTGATCTTGTTTCCTGATTGATTATGATTGTATAAAGTGTGTCAAGTGCATGTATAAGATTAGGTAACATGATTTCGTTTCTGATTCTGTCGATGGCATTTTTCTCATTATTGCATGAAAACATTAAGTTACTGTTCTGATCATTTTTATTTTGGGATTAGGATTAACCATGAGACAACTCTGAACCCCTTGACATGCTTCTGGACTTGATGATTTGGGTTAGTCGTTAACTGTCACAATGAGGTCCAAATGATGCTTTCTTCTTGGTTGTTTTACCCACTGTGATTCAGTATGTGGAACTTTGCTTCGAATTGCATTGTTGGGAGTGTGGGTCAGAGAAACGAGTGTGCAAGGCCATCTCACGCTACTTCAGAATGTTCCGACGATGAGACTTCTATTGTGAGCAGAGAAGAAGGACTGGAATGTCCAATATGCTGGGAATCTTTTAACATTGTCGAAAATGTGCCTTATGTTTTGTGGTGCGGTCACACCCTATGTAAAAATTGCATCCTGGGACTGCAATGGGCTGTGGTTAAATTTCCAACACTTCCAATTCAGCTTCCACTTTTTATCTCCTGCCCATGGTGCAACCTTCTATCTTTCCGTTTAGTTTATCGGGGAAATCTGAGATTCCCTCACAAGAACTACTTTCTTCTTTGGATGGTTGAGAGTATGAATGGTGATAGAGTGAAGACCCATTCAACTTCATATGGGGATCATCATCATCATCATCATCATCCAGTGTTTCCAAATAGGGACAATTTTGCTACAGGAAGCCAATTAAACCATGGCAACACTAGGAGGGGACAAGTTCTCCATCCAGAGTCATTGAGTTCCAATCGGTTTCATCACAATACTGGTAACTACCTCAGTATGGAAAGACTGCATACATCTATTCGCAAGTCCCTGGTTTTATTTGTTCACTTGACAGCAAAGTTCCCCTTGATCATCGTATTTCTTTTGATTGTCTTATATGCAATACCGGCCAGTGCAGCCATTTTGGCTCTGTATATACTTATTACCATTGTGTTTGCTCTCCCATCATTTCTCATCTTGTACTTTGCATATCCTAGTTTGGATTGGCTTATCAGGGAAATTATCACTTGAGATTGCAATGCGGGTGTTAAGAAGGCGAAGGCTGTCTTTCTTCGTCTAGTACCCCCTTAATCTACTATGATTTCCTTGCAATTAGCCGACTTCGCTATTTAGAAGCTTGGTTATTCTTCTTTCAATGTTGGAGGTTGTGGATTCAGTTTTTAGCATAACCTTGTTGACCGCTACCAAGCATGCGGAGTGAATATGGCAAAGAATCAAAGCTTGTGCCTTCTCCTTGTTGCAAATGGTTGCTCCATTAGTTTTGGAGCTTCTGAAGAACAGATCTGGTGTAGTTATCAAGTGGATCAAGATAAAAAAAAAAAAAAAAAATTCTTTTAGTTTGCTGTGTGTAGAGACATGTATGTTCCTTATAATACAGCATTTGTTTTAGCTGTACTATTTTTGCAAAGTTGTAAGTATGCATGTACCTATTGAATTGTTTGTCTTGTTATTGTCTGCTTGAAGGTCTTGCTCTCTGTGATATCTATTTTGTGTGTATGTCTTGATATGTTCACTTTCTCAAGATCATGAAGCAGAGCAATTTAAGATTTTTCTGAAGATAAAATAGCTGATTCTCGTTGTGGGATCAATTTAGTCTGATTCTGAAATGCAATTTGCTGACACATGATTCAGTTATAAGTACACTACCTACCACTTGGAAATCATATGTTTATGAATGATAAGAGAGTGGCATCTGTTCTATAATTCAATCTATATCATTAAATTATAATAATAGTGCATGATGTGTGTAATACACGATGGTATTGTCTTATATGAAGGTAGAGTAGGAAACATTCTTGGCATATTCCATTAAATATCCTTTTAATAAATATTGTGAATAACATAGTGAAATACCTGAACCTGAAAGGTGCACTAGCAAAAATGATTGACCTTGTTTATCGGCCATTCTGAAAATAATATTCCAAGTATAGTAGTGGAAACAACCCAATAGTAATTTCAAAATTACCATGTTGATTAGTAGTGTCTCAACATCTAGATGTGAGATGCAAATTCACCTTAAAACATAAAACACACAACAAATTGATACTATTGGGACCTTAACTAACTATTAGTTGGCCGATGAGTCATAGTTCAAATCACAAGATTCGAATCTGAGCTTCTATTTAAATATTTTTATTCTGTCATTCTAAATTTATGCTCATGTTTATCTTTTGTCGCCAATATTTCATAAGTTTAATTTTGATGTACTGATAGTGTAAAACGTTTTACACAGTCGTACAATCACATCCGTTTTATTGGATAATGATTCACGCAGTCAATGTGAAAGATAGTTATTTTTACTATGTGACATTACGTAATTGAATGCACGTGTAAAACTACTTTATACTGACAGTGCATTAAAATTAAATTCATATTTCATTTCATATAACATAGTTGATCTAACGACAATATGATAAAATTTGACCTTAAATCCAAAGATTTTTTTTTTTGCCACATAAAATTATAGCGTCCCTTTCACCATCTTGCTTAAAACTATCTACTAAATAGGATAAAACTTGTTAGCTCTACAAGCCTGGACACGAGATTAGAGAAGGACTGAAGCACTATGAGCAACAAGAATATCTTCGAAAATGACAAAAACACACGTCGATTCTTCCCTTATTAGTTGTTTCCTTGAAGATTCCTTATTAGTTATTTGACAAACCATATTGTGCTGTTTGTTGGGTTTTAGTTTTTAATTCTTTCTAATTAACTTGTCCTTGCATATCGGATGTCGAGTTTCTTATAATATCTGAAGTAAGATAGGACACAGTCCTTTTATTAGGTTGAAAAAGACATACATGTCTTGATCATAGGAATTATGGAAAGTTTGCATGTCTTTTTTTTTTTTGTTTAACTTGTACATAAAAGTTCAGGTAGATAATTGAGACGTAAACGACATGTTTCATTAAGTCGTTTTGCTTGAGCATTTTAGCAGATTGTTCACTTGTTCTTAAAGATTATCTTTTTCTGTTTTTAACAGAATACATCTTTTATAAACAGAACATAGAGATAAGAAAGAAACTCCAAAAAGAGTATACATTTTGAAAATACATGTTAATAATTACAGAAAATCAGAATTTGAAATTAAATAGTAAAAAAGGACAGTCACCAAAAAAATAAAATAAAATAAAATAAAAAAGAATTGCAATGACCAAAATTAATTTTCAACGACCAAAATTAATATTCATATGAAGAAATTTTGTCTTTATCTTTACAATTTTACCAAGTCCACATTAATAAGTTGTTTTTAATTGCATGTCATTTTAAATATATTTTTTCCTTTAACTAGTAATATTGGTGCATTAAATTTCGAATTTTGATTAAGATTTTTCAAATGGGACCCCAAAAAAGATCCAAAAATAATATTTTTACTCTTTTTTTTTTTAAAAAATAGAAAAAGAATAGAAATCCAATGTTCTCTCTTATAACAAACGCGCACTGAAGAAGAAACAGAGTTCACCGAAACATAGGAAACGAAACAAACCAGAAACAGTTACTTGCTTTGCATGCAGTTCAAATCTCAAAGCAAAATCCTTTTTTTTTTAATCCCAACTAAATAAAGGAGTGGCTCAGTGTTCACTCTGTTACGTTCTGTTCCTTTTTCTTCTCTTTCTGTTGCAGCATCCTCTGTTTTCTCTGCTCTGAAAACTCTGTATATAACAAAAGGTAAATGCTACTACCCGTTATAGCTTCAAAAATTATCATGTGGGTTCACATAAATGTATGATCTTGATTGGATTATTGAGATGGGTATGCTACTCTCCTTATACATCTCTTTTTGGCTTCATTTGGGTGTGTTTTGTTTACGGTGGTGCTTTGTGAAGATATAAACATTGCTTCAGCATTATGGTTGTCTGATTTTTCTGATGTGCTTTTCTTACTGGTGAACCAGTTCAAGGTGATGGTTTCTTCTGAATATGAATATGAATTTTTTCTTGAAATGTGTGTGTGGTGTTGGCATGAAAAGGGAGCTGCATGTTCCTGATTTTGTTTTGAATGAATGTTCTGATGCATTTGATCATCTGCTGTAATAATTTCAAGTTGATCATAGTGTTTGTAATTCAAATTTCCCAGATTGAATCTATTGTTGTGTTTCTTCTTCACTGATTTCTTCCTTAGATGAAAGGTTACTTTGGTGATGTGACTTTAAATGCCTTTTATATTTAGGTACAGTTAATTAAAGCTTAGAGGTGCATAATTTATACTCATATAATATATGTTTAATTGTTTTCAAGATGTATGATTTTCTTTTCCATTTCAAAGGCATGTTTGTAAAATTTAGTAGTTTATTGAATGGAGCCTCTCTCTTCTTTTTTTTAATATTTTTTATTTTTTTATTTTAGTGTTTGAAGCTATCGCTTCTTTACAAGATTTTTGTGCCTTTTTGGCTTCTTGCTGTTGCATTTATTGTTTCATGTAATCCTAATTTGTGTGTATTTCTAGAATCCTAGATTTTATGGAGAAGAATCAGATGCAAAACAAGTAACTCTGATGTTGCCTTGGCATTCTGCTAAGCATTCATAAAATGTTTTCCCTAAATTGAGATTGAGTTTTTTAAAAATAATTTCTTTCTCCAACTTTCAAAGATTTTGATTTGGAGGTAGTAAATATTTTTCATGATATGATGCACTTTGGTTGATATAGTTTCATGCTTTGTCACCTTACCATTCTTGATGTTTATTGTTTACCCTTAAATTATGTACTATGACTATAAATTTTGAATGCACATTTTGTTTTTAGTTTTCTGTTTTAATAGGCATTTTCATAAGTTTCCATTTTGTATTGTATATTTGTATTTGCATCATTCTAAGGTGGTTTTGTTATCCTTGTTTCAGTGGTCAAGCTCTGAATCTTGTTCTGCATTCCTCATCTCCTATCTGATTCATGGCTCCCTCGAACATCGATATAGCAATGATTACAGAAATACCCATGTCCGGTCGGGGTGAATTCAGAAGGCACTCCACCGGAAAATTAAGTGCTGGAATTGGTGAACAAAAAGCTCTTCCTCATTATCTAAGATCTTCCACTGGCTCCTGTCATGATCATTGTAAATTTGGGAAGAATGAGGAAACTGAAGCAAAGAAGAGACCTTCTATTCCTAAAAGCGGCGAAAGAAAAATTATTCGGCGAAATTCGGAAGAGGTGATCGGAGGGGTAACTATCTTTGTTGACAAGCGTAGAGCATCGCTTGATTCAAAAGCAATGCAAAAGATATCAGTGTTCAAGAACACCGAATCAGTTAAATCTATGGTCCAAAATTCTCATACTTCAGACAGTCAAAAACAAATTGGGAATGAAGTTCCAATGAACAGGAACAGAACATCATTGGCCAAGAAAATGAGGGAAGGAACTTCTTCAAGAGAAATTTCCAAGAAGGAGGAGACTCCACTGATTTCAACGGCGAAAATAATTGGAACTTCATCAAAGAAGCCTTCTTCAAAAGATATTGAGTTGTCTGACAAGCATGTGATTTTTGTGAATGCAAACGCGGAGGCAACGAGGAAAACGGTTTCTAAGAACTCCTCAATGGACTTTGGTGGCAGTAAGAGTAGGGAGATTAAGATCGAAAAGAAGAGGGAAGTCATTTCCGCAGTAGCTTCACCTTCAAGAGTTTCTTTGCCATCATTGAAAGCTTCTCTCAAGAGAATTCCAAGTATTAATGCAAGGAAGCACAAAAGCCTGAAAATTGCCTCTAATCTCAAGAACCAAACCAAGCCTAGAAAAGAAAATCCTGAACCACAACACAATGAGGTTGAGGAAAAGACATTGTATATTCTCGAGGTTGAAAACGAAAGCCAAACTTTGCAATCCGATCATCAAAATGAAAGCCCGGATACCGAATCATCCCTCTCCAATTCACCGCTCACTCAATCCTCATCCGAAGAACGCGGAATCGAAACTGAAAAAGCAACCACTGAGTTTGGGGAGGATACTTCTTCAGGAAGCAATGGAATTGCATGCATGGAAAATGTGAACAATAATAATACTTTGGAAGCTGAGGAGAATGACAAGCCTAGAAAAGATGAAATTTCATGCTCTAAAGAGGAGGAGGGCCAAGTGTTAAGAAAAGTTGAGATCTTTAGCAGGCAAATGGTTGAAACTCAAACTGAGAAAAGACACAATCCAAGGAAGCTAAAGTTCAAGAGAGGAAGTATGTTGTGGAATAATGCTAAGGGTGAAGCTACACAAGGTGTTGTTTTGAGGAATAATTTGAAGGGAAAGAAATATGGGGAGGCATTGATGAACAATGTGATTGAGGAAACTGCAAATAAACTTGTTGAGATCCAGAGAAGCAAGGTTAAGGCATTGGTTGGTGCCTTTGAATCTATAATATCTCAACAGAACAGCAAGAGCCCTTTGGAAAACACCCTAGCACAATAGGTTACTAAATTTTTTCCTTTTATGGTAGACAAGTTTTCTTTTTTTAGTAATACTAAATTCTATAGTATGATCTTGAATTTCTTGTAATAGGATCTGTGTGCCCATAACAAAGAACATAGTATTGCAAGTTAATATGGAATAAGGCACTAGAGTTTTGAAAATAAGCCCAAGCTTGTTGAAGTAGATTAGAGTCAACAAGCTGTATATGTGGCTCTGTAGGAACTAGGGGTAAATTTGTCTTTGTATGTAGAACCTAATAAGAATAAGAATAATGATATTGAAGTATGTGTGTAAAATTGGAAGAAGAATCTTGTGTTCCCCTCTTATATTACCTTATGTGCTAATTATAGATTAAATTTTTATGTTAACCAAAATAATCACTATATTTCTATGTANNNNGGTAAAAAAAACACTAATTTCTCGACATCACATAGAAAATTATATATTCATATTTATAACTAGTTTAATTTAGCATGAGTATTAAATTTTACTATCACTTAATTTCATTATTATACATTTGCCTACATAAATGTTATACATCTTTTTGGGTATATTAATAGAACTATGAAAGAATTAAAAAAAAATAAAGAATTTTTTTATTGTATGTTGTTGTTTTATATTATGGAAGAACAATGTTACCTATTTATATTAATTACTAAATTAACTTTGAATAAAATAAGTTAAAACAACCAAAATCTCTAGATGATTTATTAGAGAAAGATAAGTATAACTAACTTAATAAATTTTATTTCTAGAAGAAAAATATAAAATAACAAATAAAAATAAAATAAAAATTTAATATGCATACATCCGCAAGGTGATGGATGGAAGATGTCAATAATTTACAGTTTGGATAAGTTCTGATGAGATGGTTGAGGAAGATGTGTGTGGCACGGTGATGTAGAAACATAGAAGAAAATGTTGTGCTTGAGGGAGAAAGAGCAAGCAGTGATCTTCAGAGAGCGCGTAGAGCACAGTAAGAGTGCAGATGGAACTGCCGGAAAGAAGCGGAAAACTACTGAAAGAAAGCACAGATGGAACTGTCGGAAAGAATGCGCAAACAGAACTGCAAGGAAAAGGTGCAGACGGAACTGCGGGAAAAAGGCGCAGACAAAACTGCGAGAAAAAGACACAGACGGAATTGCTGGAAGAAAGCACGGACGGAATTGCGTGCCGGAAGGAAGCGCAAACGAAACTGGCGTAAGAAATTCATATTTATTTTTAGAAATTATAGTCATAGTGAATGATTTATTCCATGAATAGTAGTTGTTTCCTGTGAGAATAGGGATAAACAAGACTGAGGTAGGATTTTCTCTTGGATGGATGTAATAGGAATTGGTTGGATCTTGAGCTAAATTAAAAAATTGATTATTCATTGTGGGAGGGGATTGAAAGAAAAACATGGTGTTTTCTCTCCAGAATGATGATAGCTTATCCTTCTTAAAGAGAATACCATGACTCAGATATCATAATAAAACTATAAAAGAATAAAAAAATAATTTTTTTAAAACAAAATATAAAATCAAATCTTTAATTCTTCATTAATTTATCAACAAAGTTTCAACAATTAGCAAATTAGGATAAAAATAATTAAGAAAAAAATAAAATTAAACAATAAATCAAAGTTTGATAATTGTGATACATAATTTCTCTTTAGCTCATAATAATCATACTTGAATAATATTTTTTTTAGTTTGTTTGTCTTTGCAACTTTGACCCAATTTGACCTTAGATTATAAGAAGTACTTGCTTTCTCTGCTCTTATGCCTTTGTGCATGACCCACTTAACCAAAGTCAACTCTGTGATTTCCAGCGAATGTTGGATCAATTTCACTTTTATTTCCTTTTTTTTCTCCAAACTTTTTAGTTCTGTGAGAATAAAAAAACCACTATTCTTGACCTGCTATGATGGTATCAAAAGCCAGTTTTGTTGTGGATTCAAATTCGAGTCATAGAGAGTCTTTTCGATAACCAGAGTGATCCTGATACCACCCATATCACTTATCAAGTTCTTGAAATTTTGTGGCAATTCAGAGGATTTTTGGTTGACTGATTTTTTTGTTTCTTTCTTGGACCGAAAATCTACTAAGCTAACGATCTTCTTGGAAGCTTGAATTGGGACTTGAATTCACAGCGTTGTTTGAAATCTTTAAATTAAGCCTCTCTAAGAAGTTTATGGGGAGATGATCTAAAATATCAACAATTTCAAATTCATCATCATTGAAATCATATTCTCCATTTTGCATCAAATAGCCTCTTTTTCTTCTCTTGATATTCATCATTCTTTTCTCCTCTTTGTTAGCCCCTTCTTTCATTCTGTGACTTGTACTCTCAAATTCAAGACAGTAACCAAATGCATTTGCTGTCTTCTTCTTGCTTGAGAATAACACTGTAGAATCATTAGAATCTATGAAAGGTTCTTTCAGTTTGTTTTTGCTGTTGGATGAAGAACGTAATCTGCATTGGAACCATTGGCAGCGTAGTTTGGCTCTATGCTTTTTCGTTCTTTTCTTTAGCAATGAAGAGAACGTGAGTTGGGCACAATTTCACTTTTATTCCCTTTTTTTTCTCCGGACTTTCTAGTTCTGTGGGAACTCGAAAGCAAGAAACCACTATTCTTGACCTGTAGTATCAAAAGTCGATTTGTTGCGGATTCAAATCCGAGTCATAGAGAGTCTTTTCGATAACTAGAGTGATCCTGATACCATCCATATCACTTATCAAGTTCTTGAAATTTTGTGGAAATTCAAAAGATTCTTGGTTG
The DNA here is from genome assembly GCF_000816755.2 of Arachis ipaensis. Lineage (NCBI taxonomy): Eukaryota > Viridiplantae > Streptophyta > Magnoliopsida > Fabales > Fabaceae > Arachis > Arachis ipaensis. The sequence continues at coordinate 128,383,137 of NC_029788.2, forward strand.
ACTGATTTTTTTTGTTTCTTTCTTTTGGAATTTATCCAAGCTGTGGATTATTGACATCTTCCATTCACCAGCTTGTGAGGGTATATTAAATTCTTATTTTATTTTTATTTGTTATTTTATCCTTTTCATCTAGAAATAAAATTTATTAAGTTAGTTATGCTTATCTTTCTCTAACAGAATCATCTAGAGATTTTCTGATTTTGGTTGTTTTAACTTATTTTAAAATTCAAAATCAATTTAGTAATTAGTATAAATAGGTAGCATTGTTCTCCCATAATATAAAACAACAACATATAATAAAAAAAATTCTTCATATTTTTTTTATTCTTTCATAGTTTTATTATGGTATCAGAGTCATGGTATCCTCCTTGAAGAGGATATATAAGCTACTAGGGGTAGCAATGGGTAGGGTAGGGTAGGGTTTGGATCCAACCCTAACCCTACCCGCTCTTAACCCGCGGGTACCCGATCCTACCCGCGGGTTACAAAAAATATACAACATTATTATATAACTTGATGATAATTTAAAATAGAATTAATTTTTATGTAAAAAAAAATATTAAATTATCAATTAATGATTTTCTTTTAGTGGTTAAGGATCTTTTGCATTTAGTGAGAGGTTTTTGATTCAACATCTACTTAAAACATATTTTTATATAAGTATATAACATAAACATATATAGAGTGCGGGTTGAGGCTCAACCCGTACCCTACCCGACCCGCACGAAAACCCTACCCGCACCCTACCCTACCCGCTGCGGATCGGGTTGGCAACCCTACCCGATCGGGTGGGGTCGGGTTGGGTACCCGCAGGTAGGGTACATATTGCCAGCCCTATAAGCTACCATCATTCTGGTGAGAAATCACTATGTAACCTCTTTCAATCTGAAAATTAATTTGGTTACGGAGAAAATAATGGTGATAACTTTGAATATGGATGCATGGTGAGTTTTTTATCAATGTGGACCTGGGTTATTCAGAGACCTGCAAAACGCAGGTAACATTTTGCAGTGGCGAAAAAAAAAATCTATAGACCTACAAAACGCAAGCTGCGATTGGACTGAGCAACGAAACCAGGGTGCGAAACGTGGCCTGCATGTTGAGAGGGGCAGTGTTGACCAACACAGAGCTAAGCAAAACGCAGGTTGCGTTTGTCAGCTCTGCACAGCCAATCCTAGCTGCATGCGCGCCACGTGTTGGAGAAGGCTGTTGGCGGGGTATTTAAAATGCAAAATGCAGAGGGGAGAGTTACTGAAGAGTAAGTGTTATGTGAGGGAGTTATTGGAGTGAAGAGTGTTGTTGTGTGAGGAAGATTGTGGGAGGAAGAAAAAGAGTGAAAAAGGTAGCTTCATTTAGTTATTAAATAAAAAATGGTTCAAAATTTTACTAGACCTAAAGATCACATTATTGAGTACTTGGATCATCCTCAATAAGTAAATTATTTTTTTTAATTTTATGAAAATAATATTTAATAAGAATAATGTTTATGAGTACTTGATCATATAATACTGTTTAAATTTTATGAGTACTTGGATCATATAATACTGTTTAATAAGAATAATGTTAACGTTATGTTTTTGTAATGAAAAATAAATAATATTTTATTATTATTATTATTATTATTATTATTATTATTATTATTATTATTATTATTATTATTATTATTATTATTATTAAT
>NC_029788.2:128385146-128400857 GCF_000816755.2 Arachis ipaensis
ATTATTATATTTTAAGATAATAATAATAATAATAATAATAATAATGTTTAGTTTTTGTTGCTATTTTTTTTTAACAAATTATTAATCGATATTATTTAGAATTTAATAATTAACATTTTTTTTGCAGGCTAACAGGAATTTGTTGCCTAGAAAACTCGATCCGCTCGATATCTTTAACGAGGTAGCCGCAGCGGCATTGGAGTTTACTGGATTTCAACACGTTTCACGAATAGGCAAAATGAGAGGTCATTTTGCAGTACTGAGTGCCTTGGTGGAACGCTGGCGGCCAGAGACTCACACATTTCATCTTCCGGTTGGTGAAGTCACGGTGACGCTGGAAGATGTGACCTATATTCTTGGTCTCCCAATTAATGGAGAGGCCGTTACGGGTAGATCAGACAGCAGTTACCAGTTTTTGGTGGAGAACTGCATTGCGTGTTTTGGTCAGGAGGCCGGTCCGCAAGATCACGTGTTGGGGAAGGTTAATATTGCATAGGTCCGGCGGTGCAGAGACAGCGAGTCGTGTGATACTCAGGAGTCGGTTGAGCGGTACGTCCGGGCACACATTTTCTGCGTGCTCAGAACTATTGTGTTTATGGATAAGTCGACCACTTCATTGAACTCGAAGTTTCTACCGCTACTTCGGGATTTTCACCGGATATCATCATACAGTTGGGGGCAGCCAGTTTGGCACATCTGTACAGATCGTTGTGTCGTGCATCACGATACAATTGTAAAGAGATGGATGGACCACTGACACTGCTTTTTGTTGAGCGTATGCCGCTCTTGGCACCTATACCCCGCGATCAGCTCGGCGATGTTGGTATTTCACTTGCGCGACGGTATTGGTTTTTATTGTTATTGTTATTGTTATTATTATTAATGTTATTATTACTATTATTATTATTATTATTATTATTATTATTATTATTATTGTGATTATTATTATTATTATGAATAAATGACAAATCCGTCCCTGACCTTTTTTACCGCGGACTTTTTCGTCCTCGAGGGTTGGGAAATACGTTAATGTCCCTGACTCCCTAGAAAACTAGACATTTTTACCCCTCCATTAGAGTGTCTCCGTTTAGCCTTGACGGAAAACGGTGACGTGGCTCCGTGGCGCTGAGCTGGCCGTAACGGGCTGCCACGTCGGCTGGGCTTTTCAAAAAAGGACAAATATGTCCCCAGAGCCCAAAACGCAGTCGTTTCTCCCACATCCCCAATCTATGAAATCCTTGAACCCTAATCCTTCGAACACAGTCTGATAGTGAAGCGGGTGAAGGAAGAAAGGGAGCATTGCGGCCATGGCATCCGAAGGAGTGTCGTCAAGCTCGAGAAGGGGCCCAGTTCGGAACGGCAATGATGGAAAAGAGGGGGTGTCACCAAGGTGCTTCTGTGGAGAAAATGCAATCATGTTCATGTCGAGGACGAGCAGCAATCCGAACAGATTGTTTCTGGGATGACCCTTTTATAAGGTAAGCAAAGGACATCTGTGTAACTCCATTTGTGTTAGGGTTTATCCTCAATTCCAACTTTTTCTGAGCCTTGAGGATTGATTTTGTGCAGGTAAGACAACCATGCTGCAAGTTTTTTTTGTGGCTGGACAAGCACGTAGCCGGTCTTGGTACTGGTGTTACAAGGTACCTGGGGCAGGAGCAAATTCTGCATGGTGAAGAGCATCTCAGGATGAAAGACATGGAAAACAGGATATTGTTGTTGGAGAAGAGGATAGAAACGTTAGAGGTTAAAAAAAATTCAATTGGGTGGAGCATATGTGTGATGTTTGTTGTCCTGATTTTTGCTTTATTTAGTTGTAAGGAATGATGTAAGATTGGTGAAAATGTTGGAAATAAAATGTATTAAATCATTTGTGCATCTGGTATCACTTTGGGTCATGTTTGTGATTATGTTTGTGTGTAACAAAAGTTGGCAAAATCACAGGAAATAGAAGTTTCAACAACTGATATTTAGAGTGTAAAAGTATACATCCATCATCTAAGCTGACATCAAAATAACAGGAATGCTACCATTAACATCTCCTTACTTGACAATTGATGTTTTAACTCAAAATAAAGACCCAAATCAAAAAAAGGAAATTGTATCTAGAATTTGTGGTTATCAGTTACATTGGGTCACATGTAAACAAAAAAAAAAAAAAAATATACATTGTTTTGTGTTGTATAAATTAGAGTAAAGGACAAATCCGTCCCTGACCTTTTTTACCGCGGACTTTTTCGTCCTCGAGGGTTGGGAAATACGTTAATGTCCCTGACTCCCTAGAAAACTAGACATTTTTACCCCTCCATTAGAGTGTCTCCGTTTAGCCTTGACGGAAAACGGTGACGTGGCTCCGTGGCGCTGAGCTGGCCGTAACGGGCTGCCACGTCGGCTGGGCTTTTCAAAAAAGGACAAATATGTCCCCAGAGCCCAAAACGCAGTCGTTTCTCCCACATCCCCAATCTATGAAATCCTTGAACCCTAATCCTTCGAACACAGTCTGATAGTGAAGCGGGTGAAGGAAGAAAGGGAGCATTGCGGCCATGGCATCCGAAGGAGTGTCGTCAAGCTCGAGAAGGGGCCCAGTTCGGAACGGCAATGATGGAAAAGAGGGTGTGTCACCAAGGTGCTTCTGTGGAGAAAATGCAATCATGTTCATGTCGAGGACGAGCAGCAATCCGAACAGATTGTTTCTGGGATGACCCTTTTATAAGGTAAGCAAAGGACATCTGTGTAACTCCATTTGTGTTAGGGTTTATCCTCAATTCCAACTTTTTCTGAGCCTTGAGGATTGATTTTGTGCAGGTAAGACAACCATGCTGCAAGTTTTTTTTGTGGCTGGACAAGCACGTAGCCGGTCTTGGTACTGGTGTTACAAGGTACCTGGGGCAGGAGCAAATTCTGCATGGTGAAGAGCATCTCAGGATGAAAGACATGGAAAACAGGATATTGTTGTTGGAGAAGAGGATAGAAACGTTAGAGGTTAAAAAAAATTCAATTGGGTGGAGCATATGTGTGATGTTTGTTGTCCTGATTTTTGCTTTATTTAGTTGTAAGGAATGATGTAAGATTGGTGAAAATGTTGGAAATAAAATGTATTAAATCATTTGTGCATCTGGTATCACTTTGGGTCATGTTTGTGATTATGTTTGTGTGTAACAAAAGTTGGAAAAATCACAGGAAATAAAAGTTTCAACAACTGATATTTAGAGTGTAAAAGTATACATTCATCATCTAAACTGACATCAAAATAAAAGGAATGCTACTGTTAACATCTCCTTACTTGACAAGTGCTGTTTTAACTCAAAATAAAGACCCAAATCAAAAAAAGGAAATTGTATATAGAATTTGTGGTTATCAGTTATATTGGATCACATGTAAACAAAAAAAAAAAAAATCATAATATCGTCAGCCTTCACTCATGTTGATTCCCTAGATGCTGGGTCACTTGGTGACGTTCTTTGGAAGACTTCCTGAGCTGCTGCTTCCTGCGTTGTGCCAGACTGTCCTTGAACCAGTGGTGCCGGTGGCCTGAAGATCTTCTGCTTTGGTCTGAATTTTGATGGTTTTGGGCGAGAAGTGTTGCTAACATCCTGATCCTTGACGAATACCTTACTAATACTCATTAACCCTTGAACTATATGGAAATCAGACAGATAAGTCCCTGACAATGCAAACTTACCATTGGGGGTGGAGCTGACTGGGACAAAGGAAGCACAACTAGTTGTTGAGAGCTGGTTCCTCCTTGCTTCTTAGGCTTCTTCGTCTTAGGCCTCCAGTTGGGATTTGATGGAGCTCCTTTGCAGGTTTTGTAGTTGTGGCCCTTTTCACCACACTTACTGCAAGCCACCGAGAATGACTTCTTCAATTTTCCACCTTGCATCAATGGCTTAGCAGGATCTTTCTATCTGTTGTGAACTTTTGGCCGTCCAATAGGTCTCTTGATGATGGGGGGTTCTGGTTGTGAGTACTCAGTACGAGGCCAGAATTCTGCACTGGGGACTGGTTTGATGCAGTGTGAATATGTCCTCCTGATTGATTCCATACACAACCAGGGGTGCACATAGTCTTCTGTCTTGTCACGCCTCTTCACAATAGCAGCAAGTGCATGTGTGCATGGCATCCCTAACCAAGAAATGTTTTCGATTTGATCATAGAACAAATACAAGTTAAATTATAGGTGATAAAACAATTAACAATGTAATTAACAGGTTATAATTAGATTTGTGGTTTACCGATAAGTTGCCATCGATTGCAGGAGCAGGTGTACTTAATGAGGTCCACATCTACCTTGCTTCCTTTGCGGCTCACTTCGAACATTTTTCTTTCATTATCTCCAACCCACTCTGCTGTCCACTTTGTCCCAAGAGTAAGTAGTCTTTCCATCCGTTTTTGTTGTACTGGTGCTAGTTTACCAGGGTGATTTTCCAAGACTCGCTTGTGATTTACCATCCTCCTCATCAGGTAACACCTGATTTCTTCGCACATAGTTAGGATTGGCTTGCAGCGGTAATTAACAATTTTGGCGTTGAAGACCTCACACATGTTGTTAGTGAGGTTATCAACCTTAGGCCCATGCGAGAAATAAGCCTTGACCCATGTCTCTGGCTCAAACTTGGAGAGGTATTCCCAAGCCCCTGATTCACTGCCTTCAGCCTTTCCATACAGTCTTTGAACTCTGCAACTGTTGTGCATCTGGCACACTCCCAGACAACCTCTCTTATGTATAAATCTTTGAACCTATTAACGAAGTTCTTCCACATGTGCATCACGCAGTTCCTGTGCCTGGCTTTTGGCATGACTTCCTTTAAGGCAGGGAGTAAACCCTGCATTGAACATGAGCAACCATCATTTACAGTTCAGCAAATATATGCAGTGCGAAATTAATGAACCAATAATGCATAATACCTTTTGTTGATCTGAAATGAAGTTCCAGCCATGATTTGCATCGTCTCCTATGTCTGCCTGAAGGTTAGTCAAGAACCATTTCCAGGCATCCTTCGTCTCAGCCCTCACAACCCCATATGCAACAACATAAAATTGGTTGTTTGTGTCTTGGGGAACTGCTGCTAGAAGCCACCCCATGTAGTATGTCTTGAGAAAGCATCCATCCAGGTGCAGCAAAGACCTACACCCTTCTTTGAACCCTCGCTTACAGGCATCTAAGCATATGTATATTTTGTCGAAAACAGGGGGAGCTTCTGGGATTGTCATAAGTTCCAACCTTGCATTAGATCCTGGATTAGTACTTAAAATTTGCTCACAATAGTCCCTTGTCCCTTGTATTATTCCTTCTCGTTTCCCATAATCTTATCCCTGGCCTCAACCACTGCTCTATACACCATCTTAGGATGGGGAGCTAAAGAAAATTCTTCCTTCAGGAATTCAGTTGCCTCCCTAGTGGTCATGTGTGGTTGGGTAGCCATCCTCTTCACAATTTTCTCCCTTGTCCTCTTGTATTGATCCTTCTCGTTGCCCATTATTTTATCCCTAGCCTCAACCACTGCTCTGTACACCATCTTGGGATGGGAAGCTAACAAAAATTCTTCCCTTAGGAATTCAATTGCCTCCCTAGTGGTCATATGTGGTTGGGTAGCCATCCGCTTCACTATCTTCCTGCTGATCCAATGCTGGTCAGCTGCGTTACTCCCTAAATCCCTTGCACAACTATGCTTTGGTTGGTATGTCTTAATTTGGTAACATTGCAGAGTTTTGTTATAAGAAAGATGAACCAAGAAATTGCACTCTTCATCCTTGCAGCCCACTCTCACTCTCTCCCTATCATTCTTGATCCACTTAACCTCCCTACCTTCAGTAATGAAGGAGTCCTTCACCACATCTTTAAACCGTTCAACAGTTGCAAACCTCATCCCTAACTCAAATCTGCCCTGACCATGAGCATAGTCATCATCAAACTCTGGAAACTTGTGGCCTTCACCTTCATCCTCTGATCCCATAGGTGTGTGTAATTCTTCGGACTCGTACTCAAACATGATTTCCTCAGGCTCTGTGAGGACTTCACTTACATAGTATCTCCCTACATTATCCATTCCAGGCCTATTGCCACCACCTCCTCCATCACTAGGCCCAGCAGCAGACCCTAAACCACCTTCACCAGCTGCCCCTTTTTTAGTCTGACCGCTATCTTCTCCACTTGGATTCTCCCTTTTACCATCTTGCACATTCTTCTTACCTTTCTTATACTTATCCTTCATCCCTTGTCTCTTTGTGACTTTCTTCTTGGGGGTTATCACCTTCTTTTTTTGGCTCCGTTACTCTTTTCCTCTTACCACCAACAGCCCCTATACTACTGTCAAAATCACTTCCATCACTCTCCAACCCAGCTGGTGGAGGTTTATATAATACATCTTCGGTGCTCTCATACCTATCATCCGATGAAGAGGATGTCTTTAATTCCTTTAATATTTCATCCACATCCACTTCATCGTCACCATCCTTGCCAGCATCATCTACTACCTCCGGAGCATCAACGGGGTGGTCAAAGTAAATGTGGAACTCGAGAGACTGTTGGTCCTTCACTAAGTTATCCCGCATTGCATTGATCCCTGCGTCCCCGGTTAACTCGTTCAGCCCAGACTCAAGCAACCCACTTGTTCGATCATACCAGTATACTGCCTTGTACGACTGGTATCCCAAACCCTTAAATAAGGTTACAAGGTCCCCGAAGTTCACAAAATCTAGGTCCATCTCCGAGAACCTCTCTTCTTTATCATTCTGATAAACAAGAACACCATCACTACCTCTCACAAAGCTACCTCCGTGGTGAAAAACTGGCACCACAAAAACATCCACCATCTGAAATTTACCAACAAACAACTATGTGTCAATACTACATTACATTCAAAATTTATTACATAACCCCCCATTGCCCTAACACAATACCTCCTACGACTACTACACATCATGCTCTAAAAACTATTTTTTGCCCTCATTACACCACTGTTACACACACTGTCAACATGCACGCATGATCACTTCACCCTTAGTACAAACTACAGAAACTTCAGGAGTAAGGAAGGCGATCTTACCTTGAAAGGAAGACGGCAGTGCTAACCTCCACAGTAACCTTCTTTCTTGCCTTCGACAGCTAATTTACCGAACGCCGATTGCTCTTTCACGTAGTGCAATTTTTGGAAGGAGAAACAGGGGGAGGAATTTTGATCGTTTTGGTGTTATGTGTATTGCGTGTGTGAGTTATGCTTAGTTTCGAAAGGTTGGGGAGAAACGGCTGCGTTTTGGGCTCTGAGGACATATTTGTCCTCTTTTGGAAAGCCCAGCCGATGTGGCAGCCCGTTACGGCCAGCTCAGCGCCACGGAGCCACGTCACCATTTTCCGTCAGGGCTAAACGGAGACACTCTAACGGAGGGGTAAAAATGTCTAGTTTTCTGGGGGGTCAGGGACATTAACGTATTTCCCAACCATCGAGGACGAAAAAGTCCGCGGTAAAAAAGGTCAGGGACGAATTTGTCATTTACTCTATTATTATTAATTCATAGTTAGCTTCGAATTCCTCTTCACTGTCATTATTATTTTCTTCCCAATCTATATCCCTGAGCTCATCAACATTGACCTCCTCTCCAACCTCGCCCAACTCTGACTGCTGTTCGAACTCAACGTACAGCTCTATCATCGGCACATGAAATTGAGTTTGTTGATAAATACATAACATCTGCTGCATACTGGCATCGTCAGTGATGGGCATCATTTGAAACTGTATCAGCCCACCAAATACTTGTACAGGATTCTTGTATAAAATATTGCTCACCTTTTTTGAAATGTGGCTTTGAATGTTATTACAAAGTCCATTTTGCAACTCTACAAAACTCATGGTACATGGAATAGCAAATGACAACGGACATTCACAAACAAAAGTTATTCCTCATGTGTGTTTAGTATAACCTCACCGTTATAATATACTCGTAAATTTGCAATATTTTCCATAACTGCAATCTCACCTAATCCGATTTTTTTGACACACCTGACTGCCAAAAAAACTCAGCACTACGACATATGTGTAAGAAAGAAGAATACAATGAGTAAAAATGGAGTAAGGCAAGCTGAATGAGAGTGTTGCTTCGTATTTATAGGCCGGACCCTTGTTTAAAATATTTTTTTAAAACAAAACGCAACATACGTTTTTAGTTTCTCCAAAAAAAAAAGCTGACAGCCCATAAAACGCAACCTGCGTTTATGAAAAAGCTGACACCAAAAAATAAAACACAAGATGCGTTTTGTTACTTCAAAAAAACTTTTTTTTATGCCCACATCAAAACGTAGCCTACGATTAGGTTAAAAGGAAATTTAAAAAAAAAATTAAAATGTTTTGAAAAAACAAAACGCATGCTGCGTTTGTCTTTTTCTCTCAAAAAATAAAATAAAATAAATAAAAACAAAGCTAAGCGTAACCCACGTTTTGAGTAACTTCCATAGCAGTGGAAATATTGGTCATGCATCCATTTTATTGGACAACACCAATACCAAACCCATAATGAAAAAAATGAGCCCTTTCAATTCCCTTCCACAATGAATAATCAATATTTCAATTTAGTTCAAGATCCAACCAAGCCCTATTATATCCATCCAAGTGAAAATCTACCTTAGTCTTGATTATCCCTATTCTCACATAAAACAACTACCATTCATGGAATAAATCATTCACTGTGACTATAATTTTCAAAAATAAATATGAATTTCTTATCGGCAGTTTCGTCTGTACTTCCTTCCGGCAGTTCCGTCCGCGCTTCCTTCCGGTAGTTCCGTCTGCGCCTTCTTCCGGCAGTTCCGTCTGCGCCTTCTCCCCGCAGTTGCCTTCATTCCGGTAGTTCCGTCCGTGCTTTCTTTCAGCAGTTCCGTCTGCACTTCTTTCTGACAATTCTGTCTGCATTTTGTTTCAGCAGTTCCATCTACACTTTTATTGCGCTCTACGTGCGCTCTCTAAAGATTATTCTTATCACACTCTATGCGTTCTCTTTGAAGATCACTCTTACTCTTATCGTGCTCTTTGAAAATCACTCTTCATCTTTTTTTTTTTTCATAGTTTTATTATATATAATAACAACAACAATAATCAATAAAGTCTTATTCTATTAAATAATATCAGGTATATAAATTAAAAAAAATATTTTAATTGCCATTGAGTTTTTTTTTATTTCTACAATAACTATCTATACAAAAATCTCTTTTAACTATTTTGTATATAATTTTATTTTAACCTTTTTTTATCTTTCAACATTTGTCGTCTTCTATCACATTCATGTTCTTGATTGAATATTCAATTGATTTTTTCTTTATCCAAACTAGATGATTAGATCCTGCTTCATATAACATGTTTTCTGGTCATATTCATTAAAATTTAGATACAATAATGGTCATTGGAGTGAGTGAGATTTTGAAAAATGAAAATATCTCAGAAGCCTACTTTGGTTTGAGTGTTTGACATAAGCAAACACACAAGCAAAACAGTTACACAAAGATATTTATATTTTTAATCACAAAATTGGAAAAGGGAACTGAAACTTGGAGCATTCTGGAGCTGCCACGTTGCTACTTGAGCCAACAAAAATATTTGGTTCCTACTTCCGACACAAAAAAATCTAAACTTTTTACAAATTACTATTTTTTTATCCTCTTTTGTTGGATCAAAAACGATGTTGTGGTGCTTCAAGCACACGCCATATTACGAAAATGACCTTCCCCTTATTACGCTAACGCCACGTGCACACGCTTATATTACCAAATTAAACTCGCTCTGTAAGAGCGACACGTGCCCCTTCCTTGGTTTACGAAAATGACCTTTCAGTTGGTACGCGAATGACACGTCATGGATAATGGACCCCACAGAACCAAAATCCACAATGCCACATCACTATGATGACGTGTCATTGGACAGGTGTCTCTTTTTAACTGGGCCTTGTTTCTTAAGGCGATTCTACCAACACCGTGCACTCTATGATTGAAAAAAATGGATATATTTACAGTTATCGTTGCAAATTGAAATCGTAGCTAGAAAACTATCTTCTTCGTTTTGAAGTTTGAACTCTCTGTTTCTCTCTGCATTTGAAAGTAACTACCTTGTTACCTTTATTTAATTCTTCTATGAAGTTTTTGTTTGACCAAATTGACCCTGCTGTTAGGTGAGTTACTCAACTAACTTGCTTCTTCTTCCTTGGAAGTTCTTATATTTATGTGTGTTGATCTTTGGTGTTTTTCTTAGCTTTGTGTTCTTTTCCGAATGGTTCCGGTGGTGGGTTTTTTCTGGGGTTATAAGGTTTGGAGGCTACGCTGAAAGCAGGGTGAATTGAACTGAGGTGACGGGAATTCTTTTCTTTTATGATTCAAGTTTTTATCTTTTTGATATTTTTGAAGTTGCTGTCACCAATTCCTCTCCTAAGTTCAATGCTTGGGTTTTGGGTTGATTTTTCATCATCTGGGGCTTGAAGGGTTTTGGAAATCTCTAATTTTGCCTGAATTGTAGTAGGAATTCACTTTTGTTTTGTCTCTAAGAGGAACCGTGTTGAAGTTTCTGTGATCCTTTCTTGGCTTTTTTCATGTGTTTGGTTGAGAACTTGAGAAAATGTAGTACTCCTCCATCCATGAATAATTGTTGGGGTGAGAAAATAAACAAAACTGAATGCTATACATTAAGTTTTGGTTGTACCAAATTTCTCTCTTGAATAGTTCATGGATGGACGTTCTAGAATATTCCGTTTTCAAGTTAGGGGTTTAGCATCGTTCGGTATTGGTTTCATTAGTTGATATTTACTTGATTCCATGAAGTAACTTGGTGTGTAGGCTTTCTCATATTCGTTGATATTTGATACCATAAAGTTTTTCAACAAAGAGTTGTTATAACTTATAATAATTTATTGAGAATTTTTCTTGCCAGGTGATGAAAAAATGATCCTCAATAAGCAGTACCGATGCATACACTCGGCTAGCTGCCAATGCACTAAAGGGCATATAAGTGAAGATGTGATATTCTTATTGTTTCATAATTTGAATTGGAATCCCAAGCTAATTGCAACTTTTTCATGTGTGTGCAAATGGTTTGATGATCTTGCCAAGAGAGTTCTATGGAAAGAGTTTTGTCGAACGAGGGCTCCAAGGATGATCCGTGATCTGCAATCCGGTGTGAGCCACATTGTTGATGGGAATTGGAGGGCCCTAGGAAAGCTGCTTATATACTGTACAGGATGCACACATGGTACCTTGTTCGGTCAAATTGGTATCCCCGGTCACTTTGTTTATCAGACTCGGTTTTCTAGAACTTCAGGGAAGAGCTTTCTTTTGCGACGATGCAGAACCGATGTTCTGTATGTGTCCTATCCTTGTGAGCATCCAGACCAAGGTGAAGATAAAAATATAGGATTTTTCCGTGGCGTGTTTAAGTCGTTCGGAACTTCCAAGGTCAGAAAGATGCTTATTAACAAGGCTGCAGAACTCCATCCTACACAAGTTTGCATTTATTGCAAGGCGAAGTTGTGGAACATGCGGCAGGCCAGAATGATCCCTCAAAGTGCTAGTTCCTGGTTGGGTTCCTATGAAGATGGTGTTGAGTATTATGTGTGCCTCAACGGCCACATGCTTGGGACATGCACCTTGTTACCATTGTCTGATTCAGAAGAGGTATCCTCATCAGAGGAGGAATAGTTAACTGATTCTTAGGTACTTTCTCTCTGCTTATTTATGTTTACATATATATATATATATCCATAAGAGTTCTTCATGATAGAAGTATAAAAGGATACTGTGGAAGATTTAGTTGGACAGTGGCATCCTCATTTCAACATATAATCCCTAAATACAATTTGTATTATTAGCACTTCCTCACCCAAGATTTTGTTGTTTCTCTTCTAATGCTAGAACTTGGCCTCACTTTAGGCTCAATTATCATGCTATTTGGTGGGTTTGTTAAATTTTATTTTTATTTTGGATCATTATCATGTTTAGTGCTGACTTTGATGATTGAATTTGAAGGATTTCCTTGCACTAAATTTATACATTTGGTAAAATTAGGCCTTTTTGCTATACCGTATAAGGTCTGATAGTATTGGTCAATATTAATAAACAAATTTTTATAGTTATATGGTCTTATCCATTCTTGAAGGTATATGTGATAACTGCTGTATTGCTCATAGCATCTCTCGTTGTCTTTGAACAGATTGGCAGCAAGTCCTGACAAGAAGGTTGAACTTCTGTGTCAGATTTCTCTTCAAGTGCACCATTACCATTTAGCTTTGAGCTTTAGGTTGTGGTGTGTCAAATCATGCCAGCATTTCCCAGGAAGGACCATGATGCTGAGAACCAACATTTCTTGTGAATTTTGGCATGGATGGTTGTTAGTCATTACTGCTAACTATGTGATATACCATGTATCGAGTGAGATTTTGTTGATGTAACACTTTCTCAGTATACCATGAGGATTCATTAGCATGTTATCAGAATCGCCACAAAATCTTTTCACTAGTTTTGTAGACTTTTATCGAGTTAAAATTAGTTTAGACTGAAAAGTACAAACCTAATCTACTTTCCTAAATGCTCCTTCCATTTCTTTTTATTTGTTGGTGCATTCTTAAATTATTTAAGTTTGTCTTATAAGTTTGTTAAAAATTTTAAAAGTATTTCTAAGAATTTCAAAAATATCTCTAAATAAGTAGGAGGGTTTGAGGTCAGAGAAAAACATATTTTGAAAATGATTATGATGGTGAATAGTTTTTTAAAGGGTAACATTGGAAAAAATGTTGACTATTTTGACCAGAAGAATTTGGATATAGAGATAAGATTGATGCAAATTGAAAACATTAAAAACAAAATTAAAATAAATTAAATTTTAAGAGTAATTTTGAAATTTTGAATAAATTTTAAAAACAAAAAGTATACTTTCTTTATTTATTAATTAAAGATATATTAATCTCACTAGATAAAGCTTTGTTGTTGTTATTAATTGAAAGATATATTAAAAAGTGTAACAAATAAAGAGAATAAGAAAGGACACATCTCAGAAAATGAATATGTTGACAGAAGAACGGGATTAAAAGTAAAGCTGATTATTGCGTAACGGAGTTCTGCAGTCGGGAAAATTTTGACCAAAACCGTGATTTAACATCCAAGTTCGGCACAGCTTAAAAACAAACTAAGCCTTGTTCATATTTAGCACTGTTAACATCACGAATTATGATGGGTTAATTTACTAATCTCACAGTAGATATGTTATTAGATAATATTTACAATACTTTTTGGAAGACAAATGTGAATTATGAAGTGTTGTATTTGTATTGATCATTGGTCACTAAGCAATTTTGTTACTATATATTTGATGCAAACTATACCAGGATCATTATTCAATCGGTTTAACAAAACCAATATACACTCAAATTTATGACACTTAGCATGTGATGCAATAAGGAACTATAAAGCCTTTCAAGATGTCTGTGGAAAAGGTTCCAAGCTGTCTTGAGTGGAAGGTTCTGCTGAATCAGGTTCAATCTTCCTAAAAGTAAGCTTTTGTTGGGGAAGTTGGCCGTTGGAAAATGCTGTGACCTCTGTGTCTATTAAGATTGTGTCTTCATCCTTGAATTCTCCTCTAAGAATGCCCTTGGCAAGTTCATTCTCTACATTCTGCTGAATCACTCGCTTTACTGGCCTTGCACCATAGTTTGGATCATACCCTAGACTTCCAAGAAGTTCAATAGCAGCATCTGTCACCTTGATTTTCATCTTCTTGTCCGAAATTCTCTTCTGCACGCGCTCCAACTGTAATTGACAAGAGGAGGAGTGTGTTAGACCATCGACTGTAACATGAAACTTCGAATTTTAACAGGTCAAGAATGTAGTTAGCATCAATCATAGACTGATCAAGCACGCTAATCCTAATGAGAATCATCAATTAATTTGGATATTAGAGAAATTTTCAAGTGTAGCTGAGAATGTACTTGGTAGTTAAATTACCTGTAACCTCACAATGCTACTAATTTGTTCACGATCTAGAGGCTGGAAAACAATATACTCATCAACTCTGTTCATGAACTCTGGGCGGAAAACAGCTCTTGCTGCGTCCAGTACGCGCTGCTTTATGGTTTCATAAGTTGATTCTTTCGACTCGGTCTCATCATCAGTGTTGATTATGTATTGGGATCCAACATTCGAGGTCATAATGATAACTGTGTTAGTAAAACTCACTGTGCGGCCCTGCGAGTCGGTCACTCTTCCATCATCCAAGATTTGAAGGAATACATTGAAAACATCCGCATGTGCCTTCTCGATCTCGTCAAACAGAATAACAGCATAAGGTCTGCGGCGAACCGTCTCAGTAAGTTGACCTCCCTCTTCATACCCAACATATCCAGGTGGAGCTCCAATCAATCTTGAAACTGCATGCTTTTCCA
The DNA here is from genome assembly GCF_000816755.2 of Arachis ipaensis. Taxonomy (NCBI): domain Eukaryota; kingdom Viridiplantae; phylum Streptophyta; class Magnoliopsida; order Fabales; family Fabaceae; genus Arachis; species Arachis ipaensis. Next base: position 128,399,553 of record NC_029788.2, read on the forward strand.
TGTACTCACTCATATCGATTCTTACAAGTGCTTCTTCTGTGTTGAACAAGTAGGAAGCAAGTGCCTTAGCCAGTTCTGTCTTTCCCACACCCGTTGGTCCCATAAACATGAAACTAGCAATTGGACGATGAGGATCCGAAAGACCTGCTCTTGACCGTTGGATTGCCTCGGCTACTGCCCTAACAGCAGGGTCTTGACCGACCACACGCTTATGGAGCACATCTTCCAAATACAACAACTTCTCCCTCTCTGATTGTTGTAGTTTTGAAACAGGTATACCTGTCCACTTGCTTACAATTTCGGCAATATCATTTCCTGTAACTTCCTCCCTCAGCATAGACTGGCCGGAGCTCATGTATTCATCCAACTCCTTCTCTGCAGTTTCCAGTTGCCGTTGCAAGGAGTTCAGACTGCCATACTTTAATTCAGCAGCACGGTTAAGATCATACTCCCTCTCAGCCTGTTGGATCTCAAGATTCACCCTGTCTATCTGCATATGTAGAGATTAACCAACGATGAGTATCTGCTATTGATGTTCAATTACAAGAAAGTAATCTTTTTACATGATTAAATTTATATTCAATTATAATCAACAACACCACCTGTTTACTAACATGTTATTTAAGTTGATATAGACACAAGTACAAAACAAATTTCACATACATTTCATCAATCTATTTTAAACAAGAGAGTGAACACTTGAATAAAAATAACACACCTCTTCTTTGATTGATTGAATTCGAGTCATTACTGACTTTTCATGCTCCCACTGTTCAGTGAGCTCAGCCTGTTTCTCTTTCAAAAGAGAGAGCTCTGTCTCGAGACGATTTAGCCTGTCTCTTGAGGCCTTATCTGTATCATTTGTTAGAGAGAGTCGCTCCATCTCTAGTTTCAAGACTGACCGGTTGATCTCGTCAAGTGCAGTAGGTTTAGAAGTAATTTCCATTTTCAGTTTGGCAGCGGCTTCATCAACCAGATCAATAGCTGCAATTTGACAGTAGCTAGGAGTGAGCGTCTAACGTCTTATACATTATAAGCATCATTGATGCCAGAAAAGAAAATTGACTTAGAAGTGTAATAAAGGAGGATAAGCCAGAAGCATATATTGCTCATATAAAACTAATCTTTTGCGAATGCATAGACTATTATTACCTTTGTCAGGCAAAAATCTTCCACTGATATATCGATCTGAGAGAATTGCAGCTTCCACAAGTGCACTGTCCGAAATTCGGACCCCATGATGAAGCTCATACCTTTCCCGCAGCCCCCTCAGTATTGAAATAGTATCTTCAACTGTAGGTTGGT
>NC_029788.2:128400993-128416619 GCF_000816755.2 Arachis ipaensis
GGGTCCTTCTCAATATACTTGCGATACTCATCTAATGTTGTAGCGCCAATACAACGCAGCTCTCCCCGACCAAGCATAGGCTTTAAAAGATTACCAGCATCCATAGCACCATTTGTGGCACCTATAATATGATGGATTAAAATTGCAATCAAATCCAACGTTCTACATGTTAATTTCAAAATCACACCACTTGGCATAAACTGGGAATATAAGTAATATATTAGGAAGAGAACATCATCTAATATCATAACCTCCACTAATCTAAAGTCTTGGAAGATAAAACAATTTGTGATTAGGGGTCTACTATAGACCTTTCAAGCAACTTTAAGCATACCTAAAAATCAGCTATCTGAAAGAGGAAAGTTGAAGCTTATTACCTGCCCCAACAACTGTGTGGATCTCATCAATAAAAAGGATTGTCTGACCCTCAGATTCTGTTACTTCTTTAAGGACAGCTTTTAGCCTGTCCTCAAATTCTCCCCGGTACTTTGCTCCAGCAATAAGTGCACCCATATCAAGTGATATAAGCTGAAACAAGAAAAGCAAATAAGATCAACTTTACAACTCCAAGAAATTATGCAAACTTAAACGAGGAGGATTAGGGGGGAAAACATTAATGTTCCTTTTAAAAATGAATTAAACCAATGATGGTAGAGGATACAATAGTGATCATGACATATTGACATCAACATTTTAAACCGAATTAGAAACATAAATGCATTGTTCGGTTCCTTTCCTTCCCCCTTCTTACCGACTCTCAAGAATAGCCCCAGAATTTGGATAAAGCACATACCCTACGGTTCATTAAAGCCTGAGGAACATCTCCTTGCACAATTCTCTGAGCAAGCCTGTTACCAAGGAAGGATTAGGTCAATATGTAGAAGGTAGTAAGTAATATTAACAAGCGCATCCAGACCAAGATCAAAGTGAGAACAGAATCACTTGAATCAATCACAGATGCCAACCTCTTAAACACAGTAACACACACCCTATTTTTAAGAAGTATTTTCACAAGTATTGTGAACTTATAGCCAAGTTTAATTTATTTTCTTAATTTTCAAAATGAATATATACCATCATAAGTTTAAATAAAATTATGTCATTTTCAACGTGATTCACAGGTTCCATTGCCAGTATTTATGAACTATGCTGGACAGTAAAATGAAGGCCTTCAAATATAGCAACTCATTAAAAATATAATTCATTTTCCAGCCAAAGTGACAGCAAAGATGAGACCTAGCACTCACCCTTCAGAAATTGCAGTCTTTCCTACACCAGGCTCACCAATTAGCACAGGATTGTTCTTTGTCCTCCTGGAGAGAATCTGGATGCACCGACGTATTTCGTCATCTCTTCCTATGACTGGGTCAAGTTTTCCCGCTTTAGCCATTGCTGTCAAATCTTTCCCATATTTTTCCAAGGCTTCATACTTCCCCTCCGGATCTACAACAAATAAAAAATTATGCTCGAACAAGATGAAATGCTGACAAGGGTATGTAACGTACAGATCCTAACACCTTAGAGAGACATACATTGTACATTAGCATTTGTCATATGTAAAAGACAAATGGAAAATAGCATTACCTTGGTCAATAACTGACTGGCGTCCCCTAACAGACTCTATTGCAGATTTTAGCGTCTGCTGCGATATTTGGAAATCTCTAAATAACTGCTTCCCGAAACGTTGATCTTGGGTAAAACCAAGAAGGAAGTGTTCAACTGAAACAAATGAATCCCCATATTCTTTCTTGTAGTCCCTGGCTCTCTGAATCAATGCCTCCAAATCACGCCCCAACATTGAACCAGCTGATTCCCCTAGAACCTAACATATTTTGACACAGGTTAAACAACTAAATTCCCAGTATTCAGATAACAGAACCATAAACAATGAACAACTATCTTATCCTCTAATGAGTAGCAAAAACCAGCCAACAAAATGCAACAATACAAGCTATCATATTATAGTTCAAACTTGCTCTACTTTAGTCAATTACCTTGGGTTGCCTCTGAATGTACTTGTCAGTAGCTTCTAGAAGCCGAGTGTTATCAACTCCAGCCTTGGAAAAAATCCTGCGAGCAAGACCATTCTTTTGCTCCAACAAAGCCTTCATCAAGTGCTCAGTCTCCACAATCTGATGCTTGTTCTCCTTCGCCACCTCCGGCGAGGAAACTATCGCCTGCCACGCCATTTCGGTGAACTCTTGCTGCGTAATCTGCCATTACATAAAAGCCAAAAACATCATCCCCTGCATCCCACAAGCTTCAACCAAAGTACCAAATCCCAAATACCATAAAAAAAACAAGATATAACCAAGATTCCACATTAATTTTGATTGCAAAGAAGCTGAGAAAATCACCGACGTGATTAGTTTGTTGAGCTAGGTTAGTTGGTTAGTTAGTTATATTACTATAATTAGCTACACAAGTAGCTCCATTACAATCAATTGCAAGGTTATACACTGAAACTGAATGAAATTTGAAGCAAATATGAAATGTTACCCTTCCACTTGAAGCTTCACAGCGAACAGAGAAACGTTGGGGATTGCTATGAGTTGTTGTCCGAAACCCATTTGCAAAATGGTTCCTTTTGGTGATGGGAAGCGATCTCAGGAAGTTGAAGGGCTTTGAAGGGAAAGCAAGGGAGGAGTAGCGAGGATTAGAAAGAAGAGCACGGTGGTTCCTGCTGCATGAAATTGGAACAGAGTGGGAAAGTGAAGAGAGACCCGGAAACGACGTCGTAGAAGCCATGGGTAGAAAAAAAAGATAGTGTTGGTTAGCAGTTAGTAGCAGCTGAAATGAAGAGTGAAGAGTGAGAGAATTAATTGATTAAAGAAGCTGAGAACTTTAACGTTGCTTGCGCAGTGAGGAGAAGAAAAGAAGAATTAAAAGAGAAAAAGAAGAGAGTTGGAGTGAGTGTGGAGCATTCGGGGAGGTTCCATCACATTCCAAATTTTGGAAGCGTTCTTGTCTCTCTCTTTCACAGTTGAGTCCCGTCGTGAAAATGACGTCAACACTCGCCGAGGATTTCATCCTTTCTGGAATCAGACACGTGGATTCGTGTTTAAGATATCCCGGGCCCAATTTCCCCGCCAAATAAAAGGTCCATGTCATGTGTTTATTTAAAAAAAAAAAAATTGGTAGTCTAATAAAGATGTCAATCATGTGAATATTTTCCAAATCCTTAAATATATAAATATATGTATAAGTGTGTGATGCTATTGCACCAATTGGCTTGCAAAGGGAAGCTTGGAACGGGATCCAGGGTTTCATTTGCCCCGTAATGTACTAGTAACTTATGTCCAATTTAGATAAATAATTTAATTATAATTTTTTTAAAAAAATAGTTTAAATAATAAATAACTATATTAAAAGTAGCTTATAAATAAGTTATTTTGTATTTGAATTTTTAGTTTTAAAAGTGCTTATTTTATAGAAATGTGATAACAAATAGTAGTATTAGGAAAAAAGTCATTTTTAAGTCAAAAGCTCAAAAAAATCACTTTTAAAACTTCTCAAACGGACCCTTAGTATATTTGTAGATCACTAAACTTGTCAGTTGGGCAGCTGCAATACATGAAAGATGTGACTCAACACGTAGAGGCGTGTTGTCAACAGTCAACACGTGGAAGGCATGCTGACTCAGCACGTGGGAGCGTGATGTCGACTTGTTGCACTCTGATTAGTTGGCAATGCAACACGTAGTCTGCGTGTTGAGTGTTCTTCCTATATAAGGCAAACTCTCAGTACCATTTCATTGCAAAAAGGAGAGCTGTTTAAATGTGTTTCTGGTGTAATGGAGAGTACCACAAATTTGATAGTGTATCACAACAGTAAAATTATACGGATCGAAATACTCATAAGGAAGTGAGTTTTGTGAGTGAGACTCCATTTTCGTTTGTGGTTCCATGCACCATGACATTCATAGAACTTTAGAACGGTCTTTGTCAAAGTATGGAGAATGATATGTTGAAGAGAGTGAGCAATATTCTGTACCGGAATCCCATTATAATTTTTGGTGGTCTAAATCAATTTGATATTATGCCGATCATTAACGAAGCAAGAATGCAAAATATGTTCCATATCCACCGACTGACTCAAGTACGATAGCCAAAGATTGAGTTGTATGTTGATTTTGAAAATGTAGAAAAAAATGGGATTGAACATGATTCAGATATAGAGGATGATCGAGTTGAAGTGTACGAAGGAATGAACAGTGATAGCGAAGAGGATTTCGAAGCTATTTATGAAGCCGGCAACGAAGACGAGAATGGTGATATGTGGAAAGTGAGGTAGTAATGGAGAATGTAGTGGAGCCGCCCGCAGTTAGTCAACTAATGGACGTTCCACCTTTTATGCGTAACTTAGATCTTAACGCCATGCATGCATCAAAATTTTTTGAATATGCAAACATAGATAGTAAAGTGTGAGTCTCTGACCACCACCTTTCCACGAGAGCAGATAGCAAAGGATAATAACCTTTAATCACTCCAATTCTCGAAACGTGGTAGAATTCTGTTGCTCATAAGGCGTCTTCTACCATCGAATTTTATGTCTCCGGTACATCAAATTTACGGACCATAAGATTCTTATTAAACTGGTGCAATATCCAAATAATTGCTAATATGTTATTTGGGTACCATATAATTACGTACTATTTTTAATTAATACAAACTTATAATATTTTTTTTATGTATAATCATTCTTTTTTTTCAACATATTACTAACTCTCTTCCTCTTCTTCGCAGAACCTCCACTGCCAAATCCCTATCTTCTCCTACTTCGAATTTTGTTGAATGCTGAAGGAGGGTTGAGCTCAATTTAAAGAGTTTCAACTCTGCGTTGCTTGTTTCTGGAGAAATGAGATGTCCCCTGTATGCAGACACAGTTCCAACACACCCTCTTCATGTTAAAAAAAAACCTCTACGATTCTTTGTAAACGTGCGAGAATCTCTGCGAAAATTGCGTGGAATCTCTGAGTAGCATGCCTCCGTGTGTTGTTCGATAGTGACGAATTTTGGCTCACACTGACGGCGTTGTGTTAACACGCCTCTGCATGTTGAGTTCACCCACAAATATGTAAAACACCCCAATTATTAATATTGGGCAAATACATCATTTTTGTTCCCTTTCTATATGAAAAGTAAATTCCGTAATAAAATCTATCATTATTAATTTAAATATGGAAAAGTATATGGAACCAAAAGGTTATCAGTCAAAAACTAAACAAAACCACATTAATTTATATTAATAATTAATTTTAAATATTTTAAATTCAAAAAATTTAAAATTAATTAAGTAAACCTAATTAAAACCTATAAAAGCCTTCCTCTTCTCTCTCACATTAACCTAATTAAAACTTATAAAAGCCTTCCTCGCCGGTACATCTTTCGCCGTCGTCGTCGCCGCCACCACAGCCACAGCAACAAATCATGATATCGGTTTTGTCACCTACATTATCACCAATGCACAACCAACACATTAATTCTTCACGTTCTTCATCTTATTCTTCTTCGCTTTGTTCTTCAGCATGTGCAACACCAGAGAGAGATTTTGTTGAAGAAGAAGAAGATACTCATGGTAATGCTGTTACTGAATCACCTTTACTTTCGCCACTTTCATTGCCACCCAATAGAGCTCTGGAGGAGAAAACCCTAATTGCAAATTTGGACTCATCTTCTTCATCACCACAAAGGGTTTCGGAAACATACGAAGCTGCATCACCAAGGAATTCTAATGTCTTCAATGGAAGTAGAAAGTCTTCCTCATCTCAGCATCAGCAAGGGTTTCTAATGGTTCCAATGGAAGTAGAAAATCTTTGTCACGATCAGCATCGTTAGATAGGGTTTTGAAGTAGAAAGTCTTCCTCATTCATTCTCATCAATCCAATCCATTCTCACATGCATTGTGTGTGTTTTTCTTAATATAATACAATATGGATCTTGATGATGATGCAGGTATATTTGTACGGAGGTCAGGTTACATCTTGGAAGAATGAACTTGGGGAAGAATTGCTATTTGTCAGTATTAATTATATAAAAACATTCATTTAATATGAAAAAAACATCCTAATACTTAACAAAAGAAACATCTAATTATATTTTAACAAAAATAATTAAATATCTATAAAATTTAAAAAAAATATATGAAATTCTTAAAGAAATAGAGACATTCACATTTGCAATACAAAAAAATTCGAAAAATATATAAAAGAACATCCATTTAGTATGAAAAAGAAACATTCTGATATTTAGCAGAAGAAACATCGATATATATTAACTCGTAGAGATTTTGGATTCACCCAAAGGTATTTGGCTGGTTTTTGGCTAATACCCTTTTGGTTCCCTAGCATTGCTCTTTAAATATAACAAAAATGAGGATTTGTTTAATGAGTGATGCTACATGTACAAATTTTTTTTTACAGTTAAATCCAATTAAGTTGGCTCAACTACAATAAAAATCACTTTCAAAATAAAAAATGAAATGCGTGATACACGTTATGCAGTACTCCACTAGCGCACAATTTAAAGAACTTGCACTACATGTACAAGTTTTTCTACACTTTTTGCAGCACACAAATTTTTGTTGTGAGCACACAAATTTGAAAGCATAACACAATAATTTTTGAAGTATAGCACACAAAAATTGGCATGTAACATAAACTTATCGATATAACACACACATTTTTGCACATAGTATACAAATTTTTGAATTATAACACATTTTTAAAGCACAGCACACAAGTTTTTACTACACTAAAATTTATATGTATATTCTTTTATTGAATTTTGTTATACATTTATTTTTTTCTCTTTTTTTTTCATAGTGTGTAAACCAGTCACCATTCATTGCAAACTAATGTTATATTACAGGTTCTATTTTTCAAAAAAAAACACACACACACACAAAAAGGTGTTGTTGACATTCTTTTTAAGTATGTCATCATGACTCATGGTTATTAACTCTGATGTGCAGTTCTAACATTTTTTTGTGGTTAGGATTCATAGAGTGCGGCACGACAATCTTTTAGTGCACCCAACACCTCTCCTTTGTATTTATGGAATGCTACCCTTAAATGCAAGATGTGAAATTTAGCTTTGAATGTAATGGCTCTTGAAAAGTTTAACGATCGCCTCGTCTTTCTTGCAATTGTCTATCAACACTGCAAACACCATATTACATCACATGTGTAAATCAAAATAAAGCGAAACAACACATATCCCTTCATTTTCACAGCACACAAGTGATCGAAGTTAATAGCTTGGTAGCTCACACTAACTTGACAAATATCATTAAATAAATTCTGGTTTATCATAGCACACAAATTTTTAAACGTAACACACATTTTTGTTCAATATAGCACACACACAAATTCACATATATAACACAAAAATCAGAATTATAGAATAACACTAATTTTTCAAACAATTCAATTAAAAAAACACTAAGAACATCATAAATAACCATAATCAAGAAAAAAAAATATATACAATAACACATAAATATTGAGTATAGAAAAATAATACAAGTAATCAAAACTAATAGCCTAGTAACTCACTAATTTATCACAAATCATTAAACAAATTTTGGTTTATTACATCACACAAATATTTAAGCACAGTACACATTTTTATTCAACATAGCACATAAATTCATACATATAGTACACAAATATTGAACATAGAAAAATAATGTAAAATGTAATCATACCTTTTCAATTTCACTTAATAAAGAAGATACATTCGATTCACAAAGAAAATGAAATACAACAACAACAAGAAGACAACCTTAAGAAAAGAAAAAAGAAAAAAACGAAGGCAACGGTGATAATGACAGCAGCGACGACGACGATAATGGTAGTGACAGACTAACAGCAGCAACAATAATGACATTGAATTTTGAGAAAAGGATGAATGCTATGAGAGTTTCAAGAACTCTAGAATAAAAATGAAAGAGAAGCTATTTAGAAAAGTAACGAATGAAAGAAGAACAGAAAAAAAAAACTTATAAACGTAGAAAACTAAAATTACTGCATTGATCATTATGCAGTTCTGTGTTATGAGAGTTTTAGACTAGCACATATATAGTAGTATAGATAACATACAGGAGCCATTAGAGAGTGCACAACATAATAACTAACTCTCATAACTAACTAACTAGTTTTCCTAATTAAATCCCCCCTAAAAATGAGGTACGATTTGGTACGTACCCTCAGTTTGGATCTGAATTTGTCTAATAAGCTTAAAGATGGTGGCTTTGTAAGAAGGTATGTGAGTTGATCATAGGAGAGAATGTGCATCACATAGATATTTTTTTATTGATAAGGTCACAAAGAAAATGCAAATCAAGTTCTAGATGCTTGCAACGTGATGGGGTTGTCTGTTAAGAGACACACTAATTGATTGTCACAGTAGATGGTAGGGGAAATAATTTGAAGAATATAGAGCTCTGCTAGTAGTTACTGAAGAGACATAAATTTCAGTTTTAGCAGCACACACACTGCTTGATATTCTGTCTTTGTAATACTTCTGCTAACTTTTGTCTATTTGTTGTTTCTCCATGATATGAGATTGTCACCAAAATAAATACAGAAGCTCATGATGCTCTTACGTAATCAATATTGCCATCCCAGTTAGCATTTGCGAAGGATATAAGACGAAAATTAGCAGATTTAGTGAATAACAGACCATGATCAAGAGTACCTTTGAGATAACAAAAAATACGCTTAATGCATTTCCAGTGATAAAGAGAGCGATGATGCATGAACTGCACCATTCTATTAACGGCAAAGGTTAAATCAGGGCGAGTTAAGGTCAAATATTGTAGATCACCAATAATTAAGTGATATTCTTTTGGGTTACCAAAAGAAGGAAGAAAAGAAATTTGAATGAAAAAAGAAGAAAGAAGAGGAGGAGGAGGAGGAGGAGGTGATCATGGTGATGACAACGGCGACGATAACGAAAGAGAAATATGAGGAAAAAGGAAAAAGAGGAGGAGAAGAAGAAGAAACAACAACGATATAAGAAGAAGCCTATGAAAAAGAAGAAGAAAAACAACCCGCGTAGATGTGAACCACGTTTAATCAACTTGGTTGGTCTTAGTTAGCTATTTTGCTTAGTTTTACAGCTTTATTATTTGGTAAAGAAGAGACAGAGAGAGCACTAAAAGAAAAATTATTTTTAATGGCCATTTATTTTTTCTTTTAACGGCAATAAAAATAGCCGCTAATACATTTATCGGCAATTATAACATTTGCCGGTAAAGACTTTTTTAATGGCCGCAAAAAGTATATAACTTTTAGCGGCCATTTTCTTAGCAATTTATATGGTTACCAAAAGTAATTCTAAAATTGCAATGTTATTCACTTTTAGTAACCATTACTATTGCCGCCAAAACCTATTTTATTGGCAATTTATATGGCCACTAAAAATTATTCTAAAATTGTAATATTATTCACTTTTAGTTGTCATTACTATTACCGCTAAAATCTTAAGACTTTTTTTAGTTATATCATACTCATTTTCTTAGAAGTAACAAACTATCTTTTTTTTTTCTAGAATCTCAATTATTTTTGCTAACAATTATTATCATTATGCATATATAAATATACTGAAATTAATTAATACAAAATGAGATATTTCATTAAACTCAAATATTGATACATAAATTTCTCTTAAAAAGTAATAAATCATGTTACAAATCTAAACAACAAAAAATGCTACGAGCCTATAATTATGTTAAAAGTAATATTATGAACATTATAGTCACCAAACACATTAACAGAGTAACAATGTTAACTTGAAACTGAAATATTATGCTACAAAGTGGTAAACTTAGCATCTTTAGACTCGAGGGAAGGCCAAAGCTTCACTAGGTTTAGAATCAACAGCCATGTCCATGCGAGCAACAAAGAAGTGTTGATGAACTGGAGCATATAGACTTGGAGCAATCATGGTTCCATATTTTCGAAGCTCTCCAGGCATTATTGCTCCTAAGCTGGGAATTCCAATAAGCTTAACTATTTGGCTTCAATCTTTCCGTCCTGGAGCAACAAAAACCATCACTTTCAACAATGTTTAAAGAGTGATCACTTGATATTAGTGAATTTGTGCAACAAGAAAAAGGCAAATTAAACTGTGATATTCTACTTACCTGATAAAAATGCCAAAAAAAATGCATGCTTATAGTTAGCCACCATGCATATAAACAATACCGAAAGCTTTCTAGACCTTCGAACTTTTGCTAAGCCAGTTTTTCAGTCTTGATGCTTCTAAAGAATTTCATGATCCTCTTCATGCAAACATACACAAAGATAAGAATGAAAGAAGTGTCAACATAAACTTATAAGTTTTTGAGTCTGCAATAAACACCAATAAATTATACTAAAAAGGTAGGAATGAAAGAAGTGCCAACATACACAAAGATGTTTTCAAGAGAATAAATGTGAAGCTTAGATATAACGAAACAATAAGATTCCCAATAAGTTCTTCTGAGATATTTCAATAATCTTTTTCTCCTCTGAACCATCGCTATCAAACCTTTACGAGAATGCACATCCTAAATCATGATAGAATGAATCAAGTAAGGTATATGAGAGTACTATGCTAAGAAAGATTTTCACCATGTAATCCAAGATAAAAATCGAAGGGTCAAGAGACGGGTTGAAATAAAAATAGTGGTGACATTGCACAAGAGGGATCTCAAGGGTGAACTAATAAGATGGATCATGGCAAGACTGCAAAAGTGCAAATTGAATTAAGAAGCAATCTTATGACTAGCAATAATAATACACTATTTTTCATTCATTTGATATACTGGTAGTAAGAATGCATATTTGGACCATTGGTTTTTATCTATAACTTTACATACATACAGCTTAATAGAAGTCCAACCAAACAGATGAAACATGTCTCCATAGCTGAAGATGAAACATGTGGAAGAGCTGAGAGCCACAAAAGAATTCACCTATGCTATGATCCTATGCTAAATCACATTTTATGTTTGAATTGTTTCAATCTATAATGAAGAGTTCACCTATTAGCAAAATCAATAGCCTAAAGAACAGTGAGGATGAGAGTCCTAATGTGAAGTACAGGGCTATTAATTTATGCACGACAGCATATACAACATATTAATGATTGGTTTTATGCCTTAACCATTGTTCTCAAAATGACCAATTCTATAACATATTAACCAAAAAGCACTACCATTACCAATTGAATTTAATTTTTATGCATGTGAGCATGGTCACCGTAGCAAAAATAACTAATTTTCAAAACCGTCATTTAAAAAGTCGTCTAAATACGCGAATATAATTGGATGAATGTGTAAGTTTTTTTAGACTGTCAGTGCATGCATCAAAAATTAACCTTCATTACTATAGAGTGAAAATTAGCAACATTAGCATTTTTTCTTCACAAGAATAAGCTGAATGGTAGCAACATTCACTCTTGCTAGCACTCCCCACAATGACTAAAATATTTGTAAAACTAAAAACATTTGTATAATTCAAAACACGCTGAATTAAGTAAAACAGAAAGGAACTACCAAAGAAAAATGGACACACTAATTAAATTTTCTAAAAGCACAGGTGACTACAAGAAGGAAAATAAATAAATAAAATAAAATAAAATAAAAATACCAGAGGGAGGAGGCTCTTGAATGGGGCATAAATTTCCTCTCCTTGGTAAGATCCCACTCTGATAGCAGAGGCTTGAGTCAGAGACCCAAAGTGATTCGCTTGTTGGATCTTGTCCTTCGTTGCCCATGAAATTCCCCTGAACACAATACACACAATTTCCACACCATTATTTCTCAATAATCATAAAAAAATAAAACAAAAAACTGCTGGGAAATGAAACTAACTATCGATTTGCAATAACGCCACCAGTGAGTTTGATGCCATTGTTTCCACCCCACCCAACAAGCATTACACTGAGCATTAAAAAAAAAATCAGAAATGAAACAAAAAAGTGAAAATAAAATGTTTTGGAATTTGGATCTTGATTATGTGTACCCCAATTTTAGTGTTGTTGAGCATCCATTGAGTCAGGGTTAAGGAGCATGGTGAGCCCATAATCAGTAAGACAGGATTCGAAGTCCGAACCCAGCAAGACATTAGAAGATTTAAGGTTTCCATGAGTTAAGCCAGGGTTTTGGTGGATGTAGAGTAGGGCGGTCGCGAGATCTTGGCGATTTTGAGGCAGGATGTCCAATGAAGAGGCTTTCCTCCACCGGATGTTTTTGATCCTACATTGTTACATTCATCAGAAGATTAACAGAGGAAGAGAACAAAGTAATTATCAGAAATCTAGAGATGAAGTTTACTAATAACACTGCAGTATTAGAAGTATAACTTGCCTTAATTTATCCTAAGTAATCACAATTATAAGCTTAAATAGTCCTTATTTTTCCATTGTACATAGTATGATGGTGTTGTCTATGGTGTCTAGTTGTGTTCGGTACTAAGTGTGGTTATACCAAGTTGACCTGTAATGATGCAACACATGGTGAATTGACTAACAAATATGTGGCTATTATTGAGGCATGGTAACTCTGCTAATTAAGAATGGTAACTTTGAGTGTGCGTAGAAAATTTCACTTTTCACTTTTGTGGGATGTTAAAATAATATTTTTTTTATTTATAAAATATAATTTTTTTTTAACTTTTTAAAAAAAATTAATTTATTTTAAATTTTTTTGTTAATTAATGTTAAATTTATTAATTTTTTAAAAAAAATAAATTATTTTTTACAAAAATATCTTCTAACAAAAATTTTATTTTTTTTGTCATTAAATTTTGGACAATTTACGTAAATAAATTGTTATATCTTCAAAATTATGTAAATGCATTGTTTCCAAAATGAAAATGCAAATACATTTTTTTATGTATCTATAGAAACCGTTACTGGCAGTAGCGGTTTAGGGTTACACAAAATTCGCTGCTGCCAACCGCAGATTATTTTGAAATGTGGCAGCATGGAAACTGCTGAAGCATATTGGGACACGTGAATAAACCGCTGGAGACAGCAGCGGTTTACGTTAAGTATGAGTTGTGTTTTTTACTATTGATTTGCATTTGAGGTTCTAGCTAAATGAATTTTTTTTTATTTGTGCAATTTTGTTGTCTTATACCAAAAGCTAATGTAATGAAAAAATAAAAGTTATAGCTAGTGCCTGCTTAATTTTGGTATGAGCTATTTGGTGCACTTAAAGTTTGGAGGAGGATAATTTATTGAGCAAGTTCAACAGTATTAAGATCAACTTTTCACCTTTATCGACTCAATAATAGTTTGATTTGTCACAAAAAAAATACTACTTTAAAAAAAATAATAGTTTTAATATATTTTCAATAATTTTTAAATTATTAAATTGTGATTTTACCAAAATTTTTGTTAACAATTATAGTTATATTTTACTATTAATTTTCTGATATCAATATATATTATTTTAACATTAAATAAAAAAATTTAGTAAGATTATTTTTCGATAAAATAATATTTTTTAAAAATTATAAGAGAAGATAACGTATATTTTACAAATAATTACTGTGTTTAGATATTTAAATGCAAATAAGAACAACAACATATATTTTACCTGTCACTATTTTATTAGTTAGTCAACCCATAATCACTGCTAGCCGCCACTATCGCGGCCACCGGAATCGCAGCCTAGTATGATATCTTGATTTAGAATTCTAGTTCTTTAAAAGGATCAAAATGACATATAGAAATAGGCACGTGGCTGGTTTCTAATAAGAGGGCACGTGGCTGGTTTCTACATAACATGTTTTAGAAGGGACAATGACAGAACTAAGGTTCTTAATTAATTTACTATATATCATGCTCAACAATACTAATGGTTTAACAATCCATTGATAAGAACCATTCCTGTTCTCATGAACAAGCTCCGTGGTTTCGTAGTTGTACACGGACTGAATCTCATCCTCACTGCTAATAATCTTCAATGAAAATTCAGGCAACGCCTGATGCTATCAAACTTCTTGCGAACTTGGAGGATGATGACAAACAATATGGTGCAAGGCCAGTGCGCCGGGTGATTCTGGATAAAGTGGAGGATCAACTTGTCCAACGTATTCTTCACGGAGAATTTCAGAACGGTGACACAATTTCTATAGGCATAGAATCAACATCATCTTCATCCTCTTCCCCCGCCCAACAGCTTTCTTTTCAGAAGCTGAATTAGTAAAGCTACTTCATCTTCTACCACTCAACAAATGTAAAATTCATCTACAAATTTGAGACGCTACTACCAGTGAAAGCCGAGACATTCCCGCTCCAAATATTATTTAATATTATTCAACATCTCGTCAAGGACGATGATACTAAGAATATATATATTTGTTCCGTTTTAAAATAATTGTAACTTTTATTATTGAAAGTATAGAGTTTGCAAATAAAATTAATCTGGTGATACGTGATAAGTGATACCTTTGTTTAAATTACACAACATTTTCGTATCAAATTCGCTAGAAAATCAACTAGTGGTGCAGAACCGATGAAAAAACATGTCTGTTAATAAAAAATACTTCAATAGTGAAAAAAACAAAATAATATCTTAAGAGTTAACCTAATTTCACATTTACTCCTATTCACAATAAAAAAAACAACCACATAAATCTTTATCCTTCCATTTCAGTCGCATGCCGCTTCGAGCCGTCTTCAACGCCGCACGACGGCTGTCCGCAAACCGAAACTGCAAACCACGTAAAGGGTGGCCTCGGGCGATAAAGAAGCCACTGCGTCGCGCCACAAACCGGCGAGGGAGCTGATGCCACAAACCACTCCATGCAACCCATCCGCCAACAACCACCCCTTGCTCCGCGCATTGCTCCGGGGAGAGAGAATAAAAAAATCGTCCGCCACCAACCTTTATAATAAGTGTTTAATAAAATAAATTTATAATGGATTTTATCATAAATTTATGTTTTTTTTAATTAATATATAATTTTTTTAATAAATTTATATATAAATTAATCCTATAAATTAATAATACAAAGTTTATTATTTTTAACAAAAATTAGTATTTACTTGAGTCTGGCAGACTCAATAAACAAAAAAATCAAACATGACTTTTGTTATATTAGTCTGATCGATACACGGATGCACACATAAAAAGATTTTTAAAATTGGACAAATTAGACCTAGGGATCGATATATCCAAATTTTAAAAAAGTCAAGAATTTAAAAGTATTTTTAAATTTTTAAGAATATAAATATCCGCGAGTCGAAAGGTCAAAGACGTATTTATCATTTTCTCTAAAATTATCGATTACAACTTACAATTAAAAATAAATAATAATTAATACCAAGTTATAACTCATCATGACTCATGTAGTAAAATAGTGATATCTTGATTAAAAATATAATCTATGTAAAGTATTATAAGCAGATTAATAGTTAAATTTATCTCTAAAAGATTATTTATTATTTAAATTATTTTTTTTAGTCATATTAGTCCTTAAAATTAATCATTCCATTAGTTAAATGAGGACGTGTTACGTTAAGTGTCACATGGCATAATAATGTGGTAGATCAAAATAGTCCCTAAAAGTTCAGATGTAAGTCACTTTCATTCCTAAATTTTTTTAAATTAATCAAATTAGTTCT
>NC_029788.2:128416655-128420809 GCF_000816755.2 Arachis ipaensis
CTAAATAATTAAAAAATTGATTTGTGAAATTGCTTGTTGAATCTTAATATTTTAATAAATTAGGGATTTAGGGCATAGTGCTTTCTCTTTTTCCTTTGTCCGTTTGAGTTTTAGTGAGTGGCTGTTTGGCTTAGAGTTAGAGAGAGTTTTTTTAATTTTGTACTCTTATATTGTATATAGGTTGGGTTATTTTTTGGGTTTGATTTTTTTTAGCTTGCATAGTTTTAGATTATTGGTATTTGGTCAATTAGGCTTATGGTCCATGACTTATTGACTTAATAATTCTCTAAATCTGTTATTTTTTGTACGGGTTAGATCGAGTTTTTTTGAATGCTGTTTGATTAAAATCTAAAATTTCGATTTAAAAAAAAATCAAAATTTATGCAGACCCCGTTTAATCTGCGGACTAGTCCGTTTAACTCGCAATTTCTTTTTACTTAATCGGACTCAACCCGTTTAGTCCGAAATTTAAATGTGCCTGAATTAAAAATAAAAGCTCACCCATTTAAACGGAAACAGGCCGGCCCAATGAACTTAGCCCATTTTTAGCCCATTTTTATGGCGTACTTTTTAATTTGATACTCTTGTATAGTAGTTGAGGCAGAAATAGTGTTTTTACTTTTTACTACAGTTCTCTTGTAAAATGGAGTTTGAAGCTTGATTCCCCTTGGCTTTCTGTTTGTGTTTGGTTAAGGGATAAAACTGGATTGAATAAGCTAAACTGTTAATAGTTTTTTAAAAATTTCCAAAGCATATTTATTTAATATTCTAAATATAAAAACCAGGCTTGGGTTTTTACTTTTTATTTAAATAAATAAATAATTAAATATTTTTAGGTTTACATAAAGGTGAACAAGTTGCACATCTATGTAACAGGTAGCATTTCGCAACACTCTCTGAGTGTCAATAGAAAACCCATCACTTCGCTATAGGACATTATTGATGAACATTTGTTTAAGATAAAAAATGAGAACTTTTAACACAAGAAATTAAATTAGAATGATTCCCATACATTCCATTTATTGAAACCTGAAGAAAAGAAAGCCAGAAAGGTCTATGCTGAGCCTGGTCTAACCTTCCTGATGGAGAGTTTATTTTCCTCTTTGCTTGTGATATCTCTGTCTATTAAAATTCTGTCGTTCCCCTTAAATTTTCCATTTAGAATCCCCTTGGTGAGTTCGGTCAACACTTTCTGCTGAATCACTCGCTTCACCAGCCTAGCACCATATTTTTGGTCATACCCCCACTCAGCAATAAGTTTCACAGCACTATCCCTTACTGTTATTTCCATCTTCTGACTCTCCTTGGATATCTTCTTCACTTCATTCAACTGTCATAAAGGAACGAAGGATGAGTATTTAAAAGAAACATTCGATATTATTAGAGATATAACCATTCATGTGCTCCTTCCTATCAGATAAGATTTTAGAAGGAGTAGTTTCATGACATGACATCACGGAATAGGGAAAACAAAGAAAAAAAAAAGTTATGCAAAAAATTCATGCAAATCCAAGAGATAATCAATCAATTTACCTGAAGCTTGACTATGTTGTTTATTTGGTCAGGTTCTAGAGGCCGGAACACAATAAATTCATCAACTCTGTTAATGAATTCAGGCCGGAATTCTTTCTGCGCAGCATCCATCACTTCCTTCTTCATGTCTTCATATCCTAACTTTCTTTCCATGGCCACATGAATGACATTGGATCCAACATTGGAGGTCATAATGATGACAGTGTTGGTGAAACTCACTTTGCGACCACTTGCATCAGTCACTCTTCCATCGTCCAAGACTGGAAGCAGAACATCCAAGATGCCGCGGTCTGCCTTCTCAATCTCATCAAGCAGAATAACAGAATATGGCCGGCGGCGAACCCTCTCGGTGAGCTGGCCTGCCTCCCCAGTCCCTCTGAATCCCGGTGGAGCTCCAATCAGTCTTGAAACCATATGCTTATCCTTGTACTCGCTCATATTGATGCGAACCAGCGCTTCTTCCGTGTGGAACAAGTAAGAGGCAAGTGCTTTAGCCAACTCTGTTTTTCCAACACCAGTAGGTCCCATAAACATGAAGCTAGCAATGGGACGGTTAGGAAACGCAAGGCCAACTCTTGAACGTTGGATAGCCTCCGCCACTGCCTTCACAGCAATATCTTGTCCCACAATTCGCTTATGGAGCTCATTTTCTAAATCTAGTAACTTATCCATATCAGATTGTTGTAATTTTGATATGGGTATACCAGTCCATTTGCTCACAATTTCAGCAATATCTTCTACCGTCACTTTTTCCTTCATCATAAGACCGTCGCGCTTGTATATCTCCTTCTCTACATCTTCAAGTTGTTGTTGTAAGGAGCGTTGAGTGCGAGCTAACTCAGCAGCATAGTCATAATCATTCTGACGCTTAGCGACTCTAATTTGAATATTCATCTCACTTTTCTGCATCATAATACAAACTCTTCATTGTGTAAAAGCCGTGCATGAATACTTTTCAAGAAAGAGAAGACTCACCACTCACCAGTTGTTTTATGGTGTGAATTTTAGCCATTAGAGACTTCTCAAAATTCCACCGCTCCGTCAGACGTTTCTCTTCTTTCTCAAGGGAAGCGAGCTCCTTTTCAAGGGAATCTAACTTTGTTTTAGATTCTCCGTTATCATCTTCTTTCTCGAGAGAGCTTCTCTCTGTCTTTTTTGCCTGGATTGTCTCAATTATGTTGGCTAGTTCAGCGGGTTTAGAAGTCATTTCCATCTTCAATTTTGCAGCTGCTTCATCAACCAGATCAATAGCTGCAATTCCACTAGCCTTTAATTAATTCTTTATGGACATTGCTTTCATAAATTATATTTACAGAAACTTAAATGTCTCGTATTTTGAAAAATAAATGACGTTTTTGTGTTTTTAATTAATCAAAAACTTATTTATCTTCAAATTAAAAGATTGGGACTTATTTGTCGTTTTCTAAAGATAAGAAAAACAAGTGTGTGAAGATTGAGGGTGTCAATGCATGTTACCTTTGTCAGGTAAAAATCTTGAAGTAATGTATCGATCTGCTACCTTTGCAGCATATGTAAGTGCATCAGTGGAGATGGGGACTCCGTGATGCTGCTCATATTTTTCTCGGAGTGTCGTGAGTATTAGAATGGTATCATCAACTGAAGATGGCTCAACATAAACCGGCTGGAACCGACGCTCCAAGGCCGGATCCTTCTCGATGAATCTTCGATGTTCGTCCAACGTTGTTGCCCCAATATATTGCAGCTCTCCACCACTAAGCATGGGTTTCAACAGATTAGCTGCATCCATTGAACTATCTACTCCAGCACCTGCAAGTGATATATGGAAGGTTTATATTAAGGTGCATGTTACGCTATGCTATACTATAGTGACTATTATTGTTGTCGCTATATTAGTTATATACTTTAATTTAATTTATCAAAATATTGCTTTTAGAAATCTATTTTTTAATGTCTGTAGAAATAGATTTGTTGGAGGTTGAAAATTCATGTACACGTGAAGTTGTTGAAAATTATTAAATAATTTAACATATTTGATTAAATTATTATTTAACAATTTCAATTAACTTCACATAAAAATAAGGGTATGTAAATTTTTACTTTGTTAAAAAATGTGTGATGAAATTATGAGGTAGATGTCAAAACAAGTGAATTAAATCCAATAACAAAAATAATATTCGTATACCAAAATTAAAATCAATCATTAAAATCTGTCATTAATATATTTATATATAAATATATGTGTAGTTTAATTTATTTTTGATGTGTATTTATATTTTAATATATATTTTATATTCTCTAATTTTGATAGCTAATTTTAATTAATAGAACAGATAGCATAGTCGATCAAATAATTATACCTGCTCCCACAATAGTGTGGATCTCATCAATGAAAAGTATAATTTGACCTTCGGATTCGCTTACTTGTTTGAGAACGGCTTTCAACTTTTCCTCAAATTGTCCCCTCAACTCTGATCCTGCAACAAGGCCACCTATATCAAGGGAAACAAGCTGCAAACAGAGAAGGTTTAACTCATAATTAGTTTTTGAGTATGTCATGTGTATATCAAAATCAATCACTAGTATAAAATATATATTTTGAAATATAAAATACACATAAAAAATAAACTAACAATATATGT
>NC_029788.2:128420924-128440608 GCF_000816755.2 Arachis ipaensis
ATAAAATATATATTAGAATATAAATATATATTAAAAATAAATTAAATTATATCTGTATTTATACATAAATATATTAGTGACTGATTTTAGTAGTTAATTTTAATATATAAATAATATTTTTAATCTTTGATGTATGTCTAGTGTGTTAGTTATATTTAGAGATTTGAGTTTAGGACTCAGGTTTGTGAGTTGGGATAGATGTTTCCAACGCATACCCTTCGATTCATTAGAACTTGAGGAACTTCTCCTTCAACGATTCTTTGAGCAAGCCTGTTTCAAAGATAGAGTTAAGTCAAGAATAGTAGTAAAGTATGTAGTTATGGAGCATCGCAACACATTACATACCCTTGGACAATGGCAGTCTTGCCAACACCAGGTTCTCCAATAAGAACGGGGTTGTTCTTCGTTCTCCGAGAAAGAACCTGGATACACCTTCTTATATCACCATCCCTTCTAGAAACTTTGTCAAGTTTTCCGGCTTTAGCCAGCTCTGTTAAATCTTCCCCATATTTTCCTAAGGCTGAATAATCAGCCTTCTTTTCAGGTCCTGTCACACCAAAATCAACCTAGCTTTATAAAATTCAAATGATTACTATTTTACGTACATTAATTTAGTGAATCAATTTTGATAAAGTGAATGTAATTAGTAAACGGAAAAATTGATATAAGTAATAAGGAGTCAATTTTTAGTTTAGTCAATTTTTAGGTTTGACTAAATTATTTTTTAATAACTCTTACCTATTAACTTCACGTCAAGTTAACTGGAGTTGAGTTTTTATGGTGAGACAATCACCTAAAGAAAAATGAAACATACTTAAAAGTTGATGGAGTAACGGGTAGAATTGGAGGCACCTTTTAGAGGGTGATCCCCTTTCTCTGTTTTGACTTGGCGATGGCGCAGATGGATCCCGATTGAGTCCAGATACCAACCACTCCGACCATGAAATCCCACAATTTCTAAATCCTTCATTGCGAAGTCGAATGGTGTCCCTTCTTCAACTCCGTACGGTCCATAGGTTTCTTGGACGAAATTAATGGCACCCCTCTTTTTCTTGGGATCCAGTATACTTTTATTACTTATGAATTTCAATGACCGTATGTACGGATTACCGCCATCCCTAGCTTGCAAGGGAAAATAATGCCCAGAAATACCAACAAGGAATTCACCTGGGTATTTTAGCTTAATCTACAAGACACATATAATAATATAAAATGAAGAAAGGAAGGAAAATAAATAATAGAATAAGCTTGTTAATATATATTATAAGATTATAACCTTTTCCTTTTTGGCCTTGAGTTTTGGATTAGATCCTCCATGTTTTGTTGCTTTGAAACGCTTACCGTGGTTATCATAAACCAAAGTGAGTGACATAATGTAGTCACGATGCTCAACATGGATTTCTCTGACACCGCTGAAACACCCATCGTCCCATCTTTCTCCGCCATTGCCTCCCCAGGGTCCTATTGTAAACACCTTCTCCTCCATATTTGAACTCCCTCCTCCAACTCTTCTCTAGTTCTTCTGAAGTACTAATAAATAATGCATGTATCCATAAGCTTAATATGTAAGCAGAGATATCTATGAGCATAGATGAGTCTTCTTTGGTTTCTTTCTTCTAGTTGACTGAAAGTATTCTCCAAAGTCGTCTTCAAATTAAAAATAGATAAAAACACGTGAACTATTTATTACTTACAAAAATTTGTAAAATATTAAAATAATTTTTTTGTTGAGATTATTTTCTTAAAATTTAAATCTTAAGGGTAAAAAACATATATATGCCAAGGAGAGTTCAAAATTACGCAAATCAGCCAAACGAGATTTTCATTCATCAATCAACCAAAGCATACTTTAATGTAATTTGAATCAATAAAATTCGAATTATATTTCTACATAATTCGAATTGATATAGGTCGAATTATTTCCAAGCATTCTACCAAAATAGTTCGAATCAAGATGCATCGAATTAGGGGAGCATAGTTCGAATTATGTCAATTCGAATTAGTAAGATCACGTGTTAAGGAGGAAGTTCGAATCTTGTTGATTCGAATTACTCTAGTTTGATAATTAAGGCTAATTCGAAATGACTTGATTCGAATTACATATATATAGTGCGAATGAGGATTATTCGAATTACTGTGAAGCAGAGCTCTATATATATGATGTGAACGTGAGTTGCTCTCAATAGAGGGGTCAGATGACTAGTGATGATAGTTTTCTAGTGTTGGTTCACAACAGAGGATCGATTAAGAGAAAAACTCGATCCGGTGTGAAGTTCACCGATAAGGATCCTCTCTATATTATCGTGAGGCCTACGACGAGCTATGATGACCTTGTTAGCTCTGTACTGGTGAAAAGGTTTAAGAAGTTTTCCTATCGCATTCCAACCATGGTACTCCAAGATACTGTGAAGTATGATTGTTTCACGATCGGGAGTGATGAGGACTTGCAGGTCATGTTTCATTGTCGCCGGCAGTTTCCCGAGGTGAGGACACCAAAGCTATTGGCAAAGTTGGTTGATGTGGTATCCAGCTCGGGGGGTTTGAACCGGAATACGCACACTTTAGCCACGGTGGTCGGTTCTAGCTCGAGACCTGCCGTTGCTTCTTCCTCCGTCCCTGCGTACGAGCCACCGATCTAGCCTGTCGCCTCCCCTTCGTTCGCTATTGATCTCAGCGGCAATGTTGGCAATGAGGTTGGTATAGGGGAACATCTTCCGACCTTAGTACAGTGTGCTACACCGGCTGGTGTTGGAGACGGATTGTTTGATGATCCAGATGACGATGATGTTGAGCCGGATATGATTGCTGATGACATTGGCGATGATCTCGGAGCGAGTGACCCGAGAGGGGCTGCAGGTGGATCTAGCTCTGGCACACAGCAGTACCCACCCCATTTTTCATCATTGGACCTGGATGCCATGAGGCAGGATGGGCTTCCTGGGTAGCCTGCTGGATTTGGCGATAGAGATGGAGAAGGGTCTGCTGGTATGACAGAGTTCCAGGTTGGTCAGCAATTTCATGATAAAGATGAGGCCCTGTTGAGTGTGAAGACTTACAGCATCCGCCGAGGGGTACAGTACAAGGTAGTTGAGTCTGACTATCGCCGGTATGTGGGAAAGTGTTCTGAGTTTGGGAATGGGTGCACATGGTTGATTCGGTTGAGTCTCCGGCAGCGCAAGGGCATTTGGGAAGTCAAACGGTACAACAGACCGCATACGTGTCTCGCCACCTCTATCTCCAGCGACCATAGGAGTTTGGATTATCATGTGATAGCGACATTCATTATGCCTATGGTTAGGGCTGATGCATCCGTCAACATCAAGGTGCTCCTAAATGCCACGGCCGCACACTTTGGGTTCAGGCCGACGTACAGGAGGGTCTGGCTGGTGAAGCAGAAGGCTGTTGCTGTCATCTATGGTGACTGGGATGAGTCGTACAACGAGCTCCCTAGGTGGGTGTTAGGAGTCCAGTTGACCATGCCTGGTACTGTAGCAGTCCTTCGGACTAGCCCTGTTCGAGTTGGGGGACAGCTGGACGAGTCTCAAGCTTATTTTCACAGGCTGTTCTGGACGTTCCCACCTTGTATTGAGGGATTCCGTCATTGCAAACCGTTGGTGAGTATTGACGGCACCCATCTATATGGCAAGTATGGGGGAACGTTGCTTGTCGCGATTGCACAGGACGAGAACTCCAACATACTCCTTGTGGCATTTGCACTAGTCGAGGGTGAGAATGCTGAGTCGTGGTCCTTCTTTCTCTCCCACCTCCGTCAGCACGTGACACCGCAGCCAGGTCTGCTAGTTATTTCAGATAGGCATAACGGCATCAAGGCCGCGCTTGAGGCTCCTAATGGGGGATGGCTACCTTCGGCTGCATACCGGACATTCTGTATTCGACACGTAGCAGCAAATTTTGCCCTTACGTTCAAGGGCAAAGACGCTCGGAGGCTTCTTGTGAACGCCGCATATGCCAAGACAGAAGTAGAGTTTGATTACTGGTTTGACATTCTGCGCTCTGAGAATCTGGCGATGTGTGACTGGGCGAACCGGATTGAGTATTCGTTGTGGACACAGTATTGTGATGAGGGGCGCAGATTCGGGCACATGACGACCAATATCTCTGAGTGTGTGAACTCAATCCTGAAGGGTGTCAGGAACCTCCCTGTGTGCTCGCTGGTGAAGGCCACATACGGAAGGTTGGCTGAACTATTTGTCCGCAAGGGGAGGGAGGCCGAGGACCAGCTGGGTACCGGACAACAATTCAGTCAACACCTGGTAAAGTGTATCGAGGCCAATCTGAAGACGGCTAGGTGCTTCACCGTGACTGTATATGACAGGGATAACTCGAAGTACACCGTGGCAGAGACGACTCCGACTGGTTCGTTCTCACTGGGTAGCTATAGGGTCTCACTAGGTTTCAGACATGTGATTGTGGATACTTCCAGGCACTTCATTTTCCGTGTCCGCACGCACTAGCATGCTGTGCCTACTCACGGGTTACTTGGCAGCCATACGTCCACCAGGTGTATCGCCTTAGTTCAGTTTTCAGTGTGTATCGGATGGGATTCACGACATGTCTGTTGGCCACTCGGCACATGCACCGGTACAACCATGCTAGTGCCGCCGACCCCCAGCTATAGCCACCCATCTCCTCAAGCCTAGCCACAAACGGTAGCCATTTGATGTGAATACGATTGCCGGACTTGTCGGCAAACAGATGGGTGCCCAACAACATCATGATATAGGCACGGGCAAAGCGCCTCACCGTCTCCTCATCGGCCCCCTCGGGGCACTCTCCAAAAGTCTCCTGGAAGCAGGTGCAGTTCACTGCGAACTTTTGTATTTGGTTCGCGGGAGGTAACACACCGAACAACTCCTGGAACCACTGCCAAGCTGGCTTGCCACCCTCTATGTATACGTGGAAGTCTGTCAGGCAACCACTGACGTAATGTCCATCCACTGGCAACCCCAACTGGTACGCGACGTCCTGAAGTGTGATCGAGCACTCTCCGAACGGCATGTAGAACGTGTGCGTCTCCGGACGCCACCTCTCCACGAAGGCACTCACAAGGGGCTCGTCCAATCGGAACCATCTGTCATTCAGTCTTGCAAGATGGTATAATCTGGCCATCTGCAAGTACGGAACGTACCTATCATCGAGTCGCATCCCCTGCTGTCGCCGCATGCTCGATATGCAACACCAGGGCTGCGTATTACATGGACCGCATAATTAGAATGATTTACAAAACTACTCACATATAAAATTGACGACAGAAAGAACCAACAGATAACACATGAAATAGAACATATGGTAAACCACTAGCAAAAATGCATACTGAAACGACAAACATAGACCGCTTATAAAACTTACACGCAAAAGCAAAATGTAGTAAACCACTAGCATAACCGTATCATAAAACCGTATCCAAAAAACCACTAGCATAAAGCACATGCATATCCACTAGAGAAAACCACATGCAAAACCACTCAGTTAACCACCTCCGATACCACCAACCTAAACCGCTTAAATAAACCGCTAAAATAAACCATCGACAAAACCGCTTTCATAAACCACTAATACTAACATAAACCACTATCATAAACCACTATCACAAACCATTATCAAAAACCACTAACACTAGCATAAACCACAATCATAAACCACTATAAAAAATGACTATCATAAACCACTATCATAAACCACTAACATAAGCCACTATCATAACCCACTATCATAAAGCATTATCAAAAACCACTATCAGAAACCACTAACCTCGTCGTTGATCACCCCGGTGATATGAGCAACTCCATCCAAACGATACAGCCTCCCCGAATCGTCCCCCATCGCCTGAATATGCCGCTAGAGTCTTTGTCGGCCCAATTCTTGGTCGTTTTCTCTGGGATTTGGTGGGATATGAGAATGCAAAACTGATTTGAATGACCCTGGTTCGAACTCCTTATATAGGCGAAACCCTTGTAATTTGAATCAACTCGTTTCGAATTACCACAAGAAGCAAAAAAGGAGTAATTCGAATCAATATGATTCGAATTCCCTATGTGTCACGTGCTGCATGTAATTCGAATTGATATAATTCGAACTATGTTTATTTAATTCGATGGAACTTGATTCGAATTACTTACAAGCAATGCCATGAATGATTCGACATAGGTCGATTCGAATTACGTTGAAGTGTAGTTCGATTTTTATTGATTCGAATTACATAATATTTGTCTTTGGTTGATACCTGAACGAGAATCTCATTTGACTGATTTGGATAAATATCATCTCCCCTTGGCTTATAACCGTTTTTTACCTTAATAATTATAAAATTAAAGTTGCTTGTTTAATTTTTTTAAGTCATCAATATTATATATATTAATTTAATTAATTTGATTTGGTTGGTTTTTCTTTTAACATATATTATATATATGGAGCAATAATTAATTTTTGTATATATATAATATTTTTTATGTGATTATTGTTTGTGGTTGCATGATTATTCTTTTCATTGTATAATTTGTTTGGCTGAAATTGGGTTTGTTCTCTTTTGTGGATGAGATATACTTCCATAATAAAAAAATTTGCATACTTTTAAAAAATACTCTGACGTTCAATTAAGCTTTTGTATATATTTTTCAAAAAAATGTTCAATTAGATAATAAAAAAATATGCATTTTTAAAGATGAGATAAATGATGTATTTGATAGGTTATCAATTTTTGAGGTAATTATTCATGATGAGTTATTTGTTATCGTCTTAAACACATTTTAACGTTATTGTATCGATACTTGGACTTACTTAATCTCTTAAGGTAGGTCCAAGTCAACCTAATCCTCAATATTTAGCAAAAAAGCTAAGAATAAGAATACAAGACTGACAAGAGAAAAAAAATTTTGGTGGAAAGAATACTTTATTACTCAAGTGTTTGTTACAAATGACTCACACACCACAATACAAACTCTCCTATTTATAGTCATCCACCTCCTCAATAGACAGCTAGGATTAAATTTAATTAACAAATCAAATCGAGCGTCCAGAACTTTCATTCCAAATATTTAACCTATCACATTTTTCTAAATACTTCTAAATTATTCTATATTATTCTTCATACTTCTACATATATCCACACTCTTATGGAATATTTGATGGCCTTCAAGAGTCTTTTAGAACCTTCAAGATCTTCCAAGGCCTTCTGGAGTATTCTAGAACATTCTGAAATCATCATAGTATTCTCAAACACTCTACAATACTATACAAATAACGTTAAACGTAACATCCTAAACTGACAGAGAAGCTGGAGCAGTTCAAGCGGCTGCGACAGTAGATAGAGGAGTATAGTGTAACACCCTAATATTCAAATCCTTATACTCGAGTCATAAGTCAATGATAATAAGGTGGTACAACTCTCAAGGTGAATTTTTATTACATAATTATAAGTGAAATTGAAAGGAGTATTAATCGAGAAACCTGAAAGGAGTAAAAATAAAATCGTGAAGTTGTATCACTCACGCATCGACGACTAAAAGATAAAGCGTGAAGTCGAAAGCGTTATAAGGATAAAGTCATAAAGGAGAATAAGAGAAGGACAGTATATAGATATATAACATAAGTAAATAGCCACTAGTCGCGACCCGCGAAGTTTAGGCCGGCTAGGGTACAGTATAACAGTAGTTGACAACAGAATCTCCTAATCTCTCCCAAAAGAAACATAAGAGCCTCTATAGGCAAGTTCAAAAGAGTTCAATACATAATATAAGCTTTTTAAAATAAAGGTGGAGAGGTTCTAAGCATAATATAAAGTAGAGAATATAAAGATCTTTGCCATCTCTCAGATGAACCACAGCTCACTTCTGAGCACCTGGACCTGTATTTGAAAAACAAGAGATATATACGGAATGAGAACCCCCGACCCATGGGTTTCCAGTACGGTAAAAGTGCCAAATAAATACAATGCATTGTAATAAAAGCTCACTAAGCATCCTAAAATTCCTTTCACCAAATATTCATCCTATGTTCTCGCTAATCCATAAATAGGCAACTGTCATAAGGAAAATACTAAATCTAATTCCTCTTCCCCATGTTTTCCAACTTTCTAACTCTCCAACGAATCAGAATCAGAATCATAAACAGAACCATCACCAGTTATTTTATCTCAGCTATTCTATATCAATACTTCATATCCTCACGTGGAGCAAGTGAAATCACTTCACTGCATCTACCCAGGGAACTCAAATTATCTCATTCTCTACCTGGAGCAAGTAAAATCACTTTACTGCATCTACTCAGGAAACTCAAATTATCTCAGTCTCTACCTGGAGCAAGTGAAATCACTTCACTGCATCTACCCAGGGAGCTCAATTACCTCATTCAATAACCATCATCATTATTCAATTACATCATCAACTCATCTCATCAAGAACAGCCCTCAGCGTCAATCGATACCAGCATGAGGGACCTCTCAGTTGTACAACACACAAGCAATACAGGCAAGTAATACACAATGAGGTACAAGTAGAACAAGTAGCACATAATCAAGTAACATAACATATATGATATAGCAATCCAAAATAATTAGGCAAACCCAAACAATTCAAACATATGCAAATGATGTATACCTGCCCTATGGCTGATGATATCATCTGTCAGTTATATAGCCAACCCGACATGTCCTGGTAGCTAACCATGGACTGAAACACCCATCGCGGAGCAAGTAGGTTTGAGCTACAACCCCCTTGCTACTACCCGCTCAACCCAGAGCCAGTGGAATAACCATTACTGCGGCTACTACCTAGGCGGGTGTTTAAAAGCTCAACCTGGAGCGAGTGGAATCACCACTACTACCGCTACTACCCAGGCATCACAATCTCTGAAAGCTCAACCTGGAGCGAGTGGAATCACTACTGCCGCTACTACCCAAGCGTCACAATCTCTGACCTGGAGCAAGTGGGACGAACCACAACCCTTACTACTATCCAGGTATCTCAAACACTGACCCGGAACAAGTGGGACGAACCACGACCGTTGCTACTACCCAGGTATCTCAAGTGTTCATTCATTTATTCCAAATCAATCATCATTATTACAAAATCTCAAACACTGACCTGGAGCAAGTGGGACGAACCACAACCCTTGCTACTACCCAGGTATCACAAATACACATTCATCCATAATCACTCTTCATTATTACCAATTCTCAAACAATGACCCGAAGCAAGTGGGACGAACCACGACCCTTGCTACTACCCAGGCATCTCAAACATACATTCATCCAAAACTCCATAATTAAACTCATTTATCATAATCCTCCTTTCCCGTCTCATACCCGGAGCAAGTGGACAACGCCACTACCTACTACCCGGGGTCACACGTCACCTTCAACATTTTCCATCATTATTCATTTACCACATTTATTCACTAATCATATATGCATCTCCGGCATACTCGTCGCATGTTCAAGCTTTCTCAATCAATCATAATCATTTAATCATTAATTATCTACATATACATACTCAGTCATAATTCAATGCTTATCACAGCCATCCGGCTCATAACATACCCAGCACTTGCACCATCATCCTCAGTAATTCATACAATCATCATTACTCGTCATTCATCATTGATTCTCACTTTACTTCGTCCACAAGTTACCACATGTCCTAGCTTCTTTTCATTACTAGGCATACTATAAAGATTTAGGACTTAGAGGATGAAAATGGAGGCTTAGAAGTCTGGAATTTAGCTTTCAAAACACAAAAATCAACTTTTGCTAAAAACAGAGTCACGCGTACGCGTCGCCCACGTGCACGCGTTGAAAGTGAAAAAGGAAGTGACGCGTAAATGTCATCCATGCGCATGCGTGGAAAGCAGAAAGATCAAGTGACGCGTGTGTGTCAGTCACGCGTACACGTGGGTGCGTTTTGTGCTCCTCGCACAAAACCAGCACAATACCAGCGCAACTCTCTGGATTTTCTATGGGGCACTTGCATCCCCACATCGACACATACGCGTCGGCCAGGCGCACGCGTGATGGAGCAAAAATATGAGATTGACGCGTGCGCATCGGGGTATGTTTTACCAAAAATTTTACTAAGTTAAAAAGCTGCAGAATTACATTTTTAAACCCCAACTTCCAACACACATAACTTCTACAAAATTCCTTTTTCAACCATTTCTAAACTGTTGGAAAGATCGTTGAATAAACTTTCATAAAAATCCGATTTTTAAGAATTCCAAACTCTGTGGACCGAGTTACAGACCGTCAAAGTTGGTCAAAAATCAATTTTCACCCAAAAATAGAAATCACCAATTTTTCCAATGTTCACAAGCCAAATTTATTTCCACTCATCCAAATGACCACAACCCAACCACATTCACATAATTACACTAAACCAAAACCAAACCTACCTCACCTACATAATTTTACCCAAAACTATCAAATTCCAGACCTCAATTTCTCAAACCTTATTATTCAATAACCAAACCAATTATTCACATATTCAATATCTAAAATTTATCCAATCTCTTATATCATCACACAATACACACATCAATTTACCTTCCTTACCTCTTTCCAGCCTTCGGCCCAAAATTCACGGCCTCTGGCCCAAATTCAGAATTTAAATGCATATTCCACAAATCAATACTCATTATCCAATTCATCAAATTCTCAACACATCAAACATACAATTCACACAATTCTCCATGCAATTCACACAATTCTCAATCCAATCATTAATTTACATTACATATCAACTATGCATATTAGTACCAACCATTTACACAACCCAAACTTAATCCTAGGAGCATCTAGCCTAGGAATTCTCATCACACCACACGGTACTTAAATGAAACTTAAACCATACCTTTTGTAGCCAAAATAATTGAGCTTCTTCTTGAGAGTCTCCACCAACCCTTAGCTCCAAGCCTCACCAAGGCCCCACAACCAATATCAATCTTCCAATTGTGCACCAAAATCACCCAATACTCTAACATCGTCAATTTTCACACTTATAATCAACCTAGGGTTCATGAAATTGATAAATCACAAGGGTTAGAGGGTTTCTTACCTTAACCCACGAAATTAGTTGATGGAACTCACTAATGGCTCATACTAAAGCACTCCAAAACAACAAAAATCACAATATTTCCTCAAAATCCAAACCAAATTCGAATTTAAAGAGAAAAATGAAAATTGGGCAAAGGACAGTAAATTACTCACCACAAAACTTAGATATAATTGTAGAGGACAAGAATAGCGACGCGTGGCCATAAACGGCTCGTCAATCGGAGTCTCAGAGAGAAAGTTATGATGATTTGAAGTTTGATAAAGTTATGATTTTCTCTATTCTTCCTCTCTTTACCATAGCTGCGCCCCACACCCTTTCTTTAAGGTAAAATGAGCTGAAATACTCATAACTAATATTTATATATGTTGGATCTTGGGTCCACTTGAGCCCGGTTCACTTAGTTTAGTCTGTTGGCCCAATTTTAGGCCAACACTTTTAAGATTAGAGTTTTAAATCGTATTTTAAATATTTCTAGCTTCCCAAATTATAAATTCTTATTTCTTAAAATTATTCACTTCTAATTAATTTTCTCAGCCACAGTACCGGACAGATTGCAGCCAGTACTGCCGGTCAAAATTCCAGTGCACGTTCTTTTGCAGAAAACTATGTTTTCCAACTCAGAAAAATCCACTGAGTCCAAATATCATATTTAAATTATCAAATTCCGATTGCTAAATTTTCCAACCATATTCGCTCCTATTTAATTTATTATTTAATTAATTACGGTTTGACCAGGTTTTACATATAACCAGCAGATGTGCGCTGGAGGCAGCGGCGCTGCTGCTTCCAGCGGCGCTACTGGTGGGGCACCGACGGCAGCACTTACTCTGCTGCCTCAACAGGGGGATCATGACGCTGCCACCGCTGCCGACGACAACGATTATCAGAATCTGTAGGGATTAGAGTTTTATGCATTTTTATTTGTTTAGGGTACATTACTTATGTGACATTTTATTGTATTCATACCATTTATTTTTAATAAAATAATTTATCAATTTCTGCTAATTTTAGATTTCTGATAACAATTTCGTTAACAAGAGTTTTATATTGATTTGACTGTTAGTTGTGGCTAAACTGTGCCAAAATAAAAATTAAAAAATAAAAATCCTATCGGCAGATGTACCGTCGAAATAATTCAACGGTAAGTTTTGCGCTATTTGAAGCGAAATGATGCTAAAGTTACCATCGGATTAATTCGATGGTAATCATCAACCCAAGCTCGACAATCCATTGAAAACACTGACAGAAAATCTGCCAGTAATTAGTGTCGGACTAAAAAAATCCGCCGGTAAGGAGTTTTCGGCGCCATTTATACCGTCAACTACAGAACGATGGTAAATCCAACGATAATATACTTAGCAACGATTTTATTTGATTAATCCGACAATAAATCGCATGGTAACCAACATTTTTTTTACAGTAAAAGCAAACTAACTAACACAATTAGTTACTAACCACTTGAACCATTTATTTCATCTTTTAATTTCTGTTCGTCCGCTCGGGCGTTCTGTGGACTAGGATGGACTGAGGCTGGAGCAAAGGCTCGAAGAAGTTAGGACTTGGGTGCGAGCTACTATGCTGGGAGAGGATGCCTGCTTGGATCCACAGAGTGACGGTGTGGTGGGGCCACCTGCAAGGACTCCGACGCTCAAGTCAGTATCCGTACAAGAGGCAGCGATTTAAGGTTAGAGTAGATGACGTACCTCTGGGGAAGGGTAGGTCCCTCGCCTTTTATAGTCCGTACTCGGGTGGGCCCCTTGTGGCCATTCCCACCTTCTTGGAAGCTTCTGCAAGCTATCTAGGTTTCACGTGGATGAGGAGATGAAGGCGGGTCATCTCATAGCTCGAGTCGAGTGACCCGTCAGGTCGGCTGCTCATGTCCGGACCCGGGTTGCTGATGGGCTAGGTCAAAACACTTCCCCCAGCGTGCCAGCTATAGGCATAACTCGTAGTTGGTGCGTTTGTTCTACTCGCTTCTCGACGGAGTTCTCTCGAGATCGGGAGTCCGTGACAGAGTCCATGCCCCCAATGCACGAGTTGCCTTTGTCAGTTATTGGAAACGTCGTCTCGATTCTTGCACCGAGCATTTAATGCTCATTATGGATGATTTGAAATTTGGGTGAAAAACCCATTTTGCCCTTAACTTTCACGCTTCCCAGTGTTAGTTACTATTTTGCATTCTCCCTTTTCGGTCCTTATTCCTTCATACTTCTCCCAATTCACTGCCTTCATCATCATTCTTCTCCTTCTTGACTTCGATCACCGCAAGCTTGGCTACACTTTTCCTAGGATCCATCCTTCCTTTTTCCACAATTTCCTGGTAAGCATCGACTACCTTCATCTTTTCATGGATGATCCTGGTTTTGTTTTTATTTTTGCCATTGTTATTGTGTTCCTTCTTCGTTGTTTATAATTGCTCTTGCTTGGGTTACGCTGCTGTTAGGTAGGTTACAGGAGGTTACCATTAAGTAAATCACTCTTGGCTTCTAATTGATCATAGATTAGTGTAAAATAGAGGTGTAACAGAACGTAGCATTAGTTTGCATTTTCTACCATTTTCCGACCTCCCTGGTTTGACTTTAAGTGGTGCCCCTACTATAGGTATGGCGGAGCACCCTATCCGGAGAGCTCCTGTAGATCGTTATATTTGGGTTACTTCCGATGTTAAGGACACGACTTCTAAGATAACTCTCGAGGAGCTTCAAGAGTTTCGCAACTCTGATCTACTCTACGGAGGGAGTCCTGATGAGGAGCATTATGACACGTTCATTCTTAAAGACCGGGAACATATTTGCCACATAAATATGGACACTCCTCGGGTTGCTGATTGGATGTGGGTGTACAAGCCCATGTTCACCAACTTGGGGATTCGGCTTCCCTTCTCCCCCTTTGTTATCTCTCTTTTGAATCGATGTGATGTGGCACCATCACAGTTACACCCAAATAGCTGGGGCTCCTTTCGCTGTTTCGAGATGGTATGCGACTACTTGGAGCTGTTGATCTTAGTAGAAGTCTTCCTCTACTTCTTTCTCTTGACCAACCCTTCGAAAGAGAGGAAACATAAAAAAAGGTATACGTCATTCCGAGCCGTGTAGGGTCGACGGATCTTCGAGTTGTTCGAAGATTCATTCCATGATTTCAAGGAAAATTTTTTAAAGTACAGCCTGCTGAAGGCTGGCATCCTTTCCGGCTAATCCTAGAGGGGGAACGCTGTATACCGACCTACTGGAGTTTCGGGGCCAGGGCCAATTTTTTAATAAAGAGTACTTATAAAGGGCTGAGTCAGCAAAACTGAGACATCGCCGATATATTACTAGCCATTTTT
The DNA here is from genome assembly GCF_000816755.2 of Arachis ipaensis. Lineage (NCBI taxonomy): Eukaryota > Viridiplantae > Streptophyta > Magnoliopsida > Fabales > Fabaceae > Arachis > Arachis ipaensis. The sequence continues at coordinate 128,435,316 of NC_029788.2, forward strand.
AGTAAAAATAATCTCAACCCCCATCTGTTGATGGGTGACCGTGAGACGGGTAGAAGTTATGTAGGTAAGTCGTCCGGTTGTCCCGCTTTTATGATCTCCTTTTATTCTGACTTGTATACTTGTTTAACTTGTGGTCCGTAACGCTTGGGTTTTACTTCCTTGTTTCAGTGTCCATGGCTATCGAGCAAGTGGGTATCAGTAACTTAATGGCTCAGTTCCTTCCGGGGAATAGTAGCGACAACTCGGAAACTCCTTCGGCCGTGGCTTCGCCTTCCCCAACTTCCGAGGTTCAATCGCGACCGCCTCCTCAGGAAAACGTTGGCCCTAGTGCTGGCATGACCCTCCAATCTGAGGAGATACCTGAGGATGAGGTGGGTCCCGACCTGACCATCGTGGAGAATCCTAAGAAGAGGAAGACAACATCTAGCCTAGAGGGGGCGCTCACTGTGATGGAGAAGAACTTCGATGCTGGGGGATTCATTGATTCCTAGCTTTTACCAGGAACCGAGGACTTTTTCCATGGTGGTGACTTGACCTCTCAGGCTAGGTGGGTTTATCGTTGCATGCTCCATGCTGCAACCATTGCGAGGAAGGCAGAACTCGTTTTGGCCCAGGCTGGGGTGCTGGATGGCAAGTACAGCTCGACACTACGAAAAATTGGTGATTTGAAAGTTGAGATGGAAATTACCAAGACTAAGTTGGTGGAGATAGAGGAAAAATTGAAGGCTTCTGATGGGACGGTGGCCCGCATTTTTGACTAGGAAATGACGCTAGAGAGCCAGCTTAGTGCCGTTTTTGGGTCGGGCGACAGCAGCGGAGGCCATGGTTGCTGATCTAGAGAAAAAGATGGCTGAAGCCATCATGTCGGCAGATACTGCCAAGATTGAACTCACAGGCCTGAAGGCGAAGGTCGCCGACCTCAAAAAGAAGAACAAGGAAACTGTCAAAAATGCTCACGAGGTGATTGGAGGTACTGAGGAGGCGATCAAAGCGCAAGTCAAGCTGTTGTCTCCCGACTTCGACACCTCTGCAATCGGGGCTTTCAAGACTATCCAAGATGGCAAGATAGTCGATATCATGAGAAAGTAACTTGTAATTTCTTCCATTGGGATTGTACTCTTGTTTTCTCTTTAACTGGGCCGACGTGGACCTTGTCTTGTAATTAGTCTTTTGGACTTGTAGTTTTCCTAGAACTGGCTTATTTTGTCATTAATGGTTATCGTTAGGCCGTTTTCATTCACTTGAATGCGTTGGTTATTTTGTTTGTCGCGTTCTCACTTGGCTTTTAAATCGTTTAGCCGTTATTGCACCTATCCTTTTAACCGTTTTCATTCACTTGAATCCGTTGGTTATTTTGCTTGTCGTGTTTTCGCTTGGATTTTAAATCTTTAGCCGTTATTTGTTGGGTACTTGTGATCCCTTTGGCTCCCAGGGTGATCAGTCCCGAAGTGCCGTTGGGTCAGTGGTAGTTAGTCATGTTAATGACAAAAACAACAATTGAATGAAATACGCATAAGAGGAAACACACTCAAAACATGTGAATTAAACATGCAATAGGGGCAAGACATACAAAGCATGTGAATTAAAATAAAAATAAAAATACTGGGATAGGGGACCAGGAAGTCAGTAGGGCGCATATCACGAGTAGAACCTTTTCAGATTTGCCACGTTCCACGTTATCGGAACTTCGCTTCCGTCTAGCCTCTCCAACTTGTAAGCGCCTCTTCCGAGAACCTCCTTTACTCTTTATGGGCTCTCCCAGTTCGCCACCAGTTTTCCTTCTGCTGGGGTCGGTAGCCTGATATCATTGCACCGTAATACGAGGTCGCCTTTCTCGAAACTCCTGCCTAGCACTTTCCTATTGTATCGCAATGCTATTCTCTGTTTCAATGCCATTTCCGACAAATGGGTCATCTCCCTTGTCTCATCAATCAGGTCTTTCTCTACTGCTTCTTCACCACCGCCGAGGAGCAACCTTGGACTCGGCTCCCCTATTTCAACTGGAATCACCGCGTCTACTCCATTGGTAAGCCAGAAAGGCGTTTTTCCGGTAGAGGACTGGGGTATTGTCCTATAAAACTACAAGACCGAGGCTAGATCGTTTGCCCACGAGCCATTTTTCTGATCGAGTCTCTTCTTCAACCCTTTGAGGATGATTTTATTTGCTGCTTCTACCTGACTATTACTCAATGGGTGCTCTACCGAGGAGAACTTCTGCTTAACTCCTAATCCGGAGAGGAACTCTCCGAACTTTTTGTCTGTGAACTGTGTCCCATTATCTGATATCATGGTTTCAGGAATTCCAAATCTGGTGATCTCCTGTCTCCACAAGCATTTCCGACAACTTGCTGCCGATATGCTTGCTAGTGGCTCCGCTTCTACCCATTTAGTGTAGTAGTCGATGGCTACTATCAGATACTTGACTTGCCCAAGGCCTACCAGGAATGGCTGCAAGAGGTCGACTCCTCATTGAGCGAAAGGGTCGGAAAGCCAGCATCGAGCTTAATTCCCCTGCCGAAGCCTTGTACAAGTTGGCATTTTCCTGACATTTCCTGCATTTCTTGGTTAAAACTCAAATTTGTTTTTGAAAAATAATTTATTTTTAAATTAATTTTTAAAAGATTTTTTTATTATATTAGTCCCTAAAAATATAACTGTAAGTCAAATCAATTTTTTTGTCAGTTAGATGAGAACATATCACGTTAAGTACTACATACGTAACATGATAACATGGCAGGTTAATGCCATATGTTATAAAGAGTAATATTATACATTTAAATTTTTTTATGAATCAAATCAACTAAGTTAAACATTGAGACTTTGAATAATGCTAGTCATAGATTTTTGTTATATTCGACTAACTTAGTTAGACTTAGTTAATAAAAGGACTTAGATGTGTAGTATTATTTTGTTACAAAATAATTGATTGTATCTTAATATGACATGACCCGACAATTTATCATTTTGTGACGTATGTTATTAACCAGTCATATTATCATGCCATATAACACCTAACATAACATGTCATCGTCATCTAAAGCTGATGGAAGAATTGGTTTAATTTATAGTTGTATCTTTTAAGAATTAATATAATTTTAAAAAAAATTCGGTAGAAACTAATTTATATATAAGAGAAAGTATGGAAAGTCAATGAATTTAGTGTATAATGTATACAATAGGGATAAAATTAAAATTAACATTAAATGATAATTAAGTTAATTAATTATGAATAATTTTCAATTTGAAATTCAAAATAAATAAGGATTTGCAACAGTTACGTACACACGCAAAAACGGCCTCCCTCTCCCCTATGTGATTTGACTTCCTTCTCGCCCAATCTCTTCCTGTCTCATCGGTGCCGCGCCGCCACCATCAGCAGCTGCCGTCGTCCATATAGCTCCAGCTGACGCCTCTGTGCGCACCGCGAACGCCCGAGCAACACTGTCGCGCAGTTTGCGTCACTCGCGAAGCTCGTGCTCAGACCGTGGCCCGACGCTACGCTGCCACCGCTGCCCAGACCACGGCCTTCCTTTCTTCCCCATTGCTCATAAAGAGAGGTTCAGGCTGACCAAAGAAGATTGGATCCCTCCGCAGGCCTTCCTTTCTTCCTCGTCGCCGCGGCCACGTCCGGTTACCGCGCAATCAGCAATTGTTCAACGCTGCACACCCTGGATTCTGCCAACTTGGCTTTCTTGAATTTCGCTCCCTTTACGTCTTTAAGGTATATACATTAATGGACGAATTTAGATGTTGGATGTTCAATTCACTTGGTATATAGATGGTTATTTTAATTCTTAATTGGATGATTATTTTATTAGATTCAGTTTAAGTATATATAATTAACAAATGTTGGATGATTGTTTCACTAGGTAGTCAGATGATTATTTAATAACTACGTAGATGGTTATTTGATGGCCGGTGAAGGAGCTTCTAATGCTGGAAAGATGGGATGATTGATGAGGATGCCTCAAACCTCCGGAAGTCACCAAGGACTTTGAACTGCCCACACCGACCGGCAACGCTACTACTTCATCTACATCACAAAAATCGGCCGCCCAACGCCTTGAAGACCTTCACAACAAATTAGACCGCTATGCGCACCGCGAACGCCCGAGCAACACTGTCGCGCAGTTTGCGTCACTCGCGAAGCTCGTGCTCAGACCGTGGCCCGACGCTACGCTGCCACCGCTGCCCAGACCACGGCCTTCCTTTCTTCCCCATTGCTCATAAAGAGAGGTTCAGGCTGACCAAAGAAGATTGGATCCCTCCGCAGGCCTTCCTTTCTTCCTCGTCGCCGCGGCCACGTCCGGTTACCGCGCAATCAGCAATTGTTCAACGCTGCACACCCTGGATTCTGCCAACTTGGCTTTCTTGAATTTCGCTCCCTTTACGTCTTTAAGGTATATACATTAATGGACGAATTTAGATGTTGGATGTTCAATTCACTTGGTATATAGATGGTTATTTTAATTCTTAATTGGATGATTATTTTATTAGATTCAGTTTAAGTATATATAATTAACAAATGTTGGATGATTGTTTCACTAGGTAGTCAGATGATTATTTAATAACTACGTAGATGGTTATTTGATGGCCGGTGAAGGAGCTTCTAATGCTGGAAAGATGGGATGATTGATGAGGGTGAGGTAGTGACAAACCCCAATTTGAGGGTTTATCTTGTACTGATTTCAGGGGTTTTATCAATGATTCCACACACTTTCTATATGAAAATACAAGATTTTGCATTCCTCTCCTAGTTCCGCCTCATGAGTGAAAACATGCTCATTTTGCACTAAAATAGATACTTTTCTAATCTTCTCTTGATGCCATTCGATGCCGTGACTTGTGTGTTAAGTGGTTTCAGGATATAGAGTAGGAATGGACCGAAAGAGAGGAAGAAGACGGGTACAAAGGAAGGAAGCATGAGGATTAAGCTTTGGAAATTTCCGCATAGGCGCGTGCGCGCGCCTTGCGCGCCCGCGTGGATAAGGCAACGTGGAGCCAAAGCCAAGAGCCGGCTTGAGAAGCGGCTAAGCCAGGATCTTCATGGGTGCGCACGCGTACATCACGCCTCCGCGCACATTACAAGACGTCTCAACGGCGCGTGCGCGTACCTTGCGCGTGCGCGCCGATTTGCGAATATGATTTTTTAAGAAGTCACGTGACTTAGGCGTGGAGGCAGTTGAGGATTCCACTCTTAGAGAAGCACCTTGGCGGGAAAAGCTTAAGAAGACCAAAGGAACAAAGGTTAAGGACACTTAGTTAGTTCATTTTCTAGATCTAGATATTTTGG
>NC_029788.2:128440622-128441343 GCF_000816755.2 Arachis ipaensis
TTGCATTTCTCTAAGCATGAGGACATGCTAGAATCTAAGTGTGGGGAGGTTGACAAACCTCAATTTGAGGGTTTATCTTGTGCTGATTTCAGGGGTTTTATCAATGATTCCACACACTTTCTATATGAAAATACAAGATTTTGCATTCCTCTCCTAGTTCCGCCTCATGAGTGAAAACATGCTCATTTTGCACTAAAATAGATACATTTCTAATCTTCTCTTGATGCCATTCGATGCCGTGACTTGTGTGTTAAGTGGTTTCAGGATATAGAGTAGGAATGGACCGAAAGAGAGGAGGAAGACGGGTACAAAGGAAGGAAGCATGAGGATTAAGCTTTGGAAATTTCCGCATAGGCGCGTGCGCGCGCCTTGCGCGCCCGCGCGGATAAGGCAACGTGGAGCCAAAGCCAAGAGCCGGCTTGAGAAGCGGCTAAGCCAGGATCTTCATGGGCGCGCACGCGTACATCACGCCTCCGCGCCCATTACAAGACGTCTCAACGGCGCGTGCGCGTACCTTGCGCGTGCGCGCCGATTTGCGAATATGATTTTTTAAGAAGTCACGTGACTTAGGCATAGAGGCAGTTAAGGATCCCACTCTTGGAGAAACACCTTGGCGGAAAAAGCTTAAGAAGACCAAAGGAACAAAGGTTAAGGACACTTAGTTAGTTCATTTTCTAGATCTAGATATTTTAGGGAGAGAGGAGAGTTAGTTACACTTTTT
>NC_029788.2:128441783-128450171 GCF_000816755.2 Arachis ipaensis
TTTGGTCTTTGGAAGAAGTTGAATAGTGTATCAATATTTGATTTGGAATTAGGGATTGCTAGTTGGCTTGGAGTGCACTAAAGCTAGGTTCACATAAGGTGAAGCTAGGACTTGTGACTCAAGTTGATTGCTTTCATTTGACTTCCCTCTATACCTAGGGGTTAACTAAATGAAGCAAGGCTTAATTGTTGTCAACATTGAATGGACTATAAGGATAGAATTTCTAATGCCAACCCTAAGCCAAGTCTTTTGATAATTGATTGTTTGTTTCTCATTGCTTTGCTAAAACCTTCAAAGAATTCCAACAAGGCTTACTAAATCAATAAGATGCATACTTTGGCAATTCCAAGGGAGAACGACTCGGGAGACAAGTACTCTCGGATATAGATTGTAGATTTGTTTGATGAAGGATTTTGCGTCGGTTTAGACTATACTACGATTGATCATTTGATAATTTCTATACCGGCAAAAATTCATTTGTCAGGTAGCAGACGGTTTGGAGGGAAAAAAGATGGTGTTTGAATAAATTCCTTTGGTAAATTAGGGTTAGAATATTAATTTTTTGAAATAATTGTTTGAGTTTTTTTTTAATTGGCCTATTGGACCAAATTCAAAATTCATTGTACACATTGTCAAGATTTTTTATTGTCTCTCTTATAAAGTTCATTAGATAACAAATTATCTTTTAATGACAAATTTAAGTACTAGCTCTTCTTTCTATTTTAACTATTTTTTATACTCTCTATCTTATAGGGACTAACTTGGATAACACGTTAGTGACATAGAGCCGTTTGGCAACAGGCCTATTGTCCGTTTGCTGATGACGAGGCGTGTTACCTCAATCATCCTAATCTATATAGTTTTTAAACATATTAGAGAGAGTGACTTATATTTAAATTATGGAAAGATTATTATAAAAAAATTATAATATTAATTTAATATCTTAATTTCTAAACAAATATGCTGCAAATTAACATATATATGTATATAAAGTATAAACATCGACATCTTTATAAAATAATTGATGAGCATTGTAACAGAAGTTTTCAAGAAATAATGTTGGTTGACTTGACCATAAATAAAAATGTGGTAGTGAGAAGAACAAAGTTTTTGCTCTTATTCTACTTAAACTTAGTATGATAATTTGCCAGTGGCTATGTTAATTAATACTAATTCACATACATGTCATAATCAGACAGGAGGACATAACCACATTCACTTAACACAAGAAGACCTGTATAATTAAGAAAGACCATGTAGATGTGTCCAAGTTAAAAAAAGGACAGTTGTATAGTCTCAATATATATATAAAATAACAAAACCTACGTTCTTGTTCTTGTTGTTTTCCGAACCAAAGATAGACCTACATATTTCTTAAAACTTGCATAGTTGTAACTAAAGAAATAATATAAAAATACTTGCATAGTATATACAGAGAAAAGAGAAGACTTCGAGAAATTAAGAATGTAACAAAACCCGTGAATTTTGCTAATGGAAATGAATTTCTAGTGGCAACAAATTAAAATATAACGACAACGACTTATTATTATACGAAGTCTTTGTTTACATGGAGAAAATTCGGTGAACTGGGGCAGAAGAACCTTACATGAGGAAAAGCTATAACCAATCGCAAAGGATCAGAACATAAAAGGTAATCCGAAGTCTTCTTGATGTAAATAATTGTAAATTTGAAAATTAATCATTATGAAGCCTGACTTTTATAGAACCTGCTGTGAGGAAGGAAGCATGGATTCTTCATCAGCCTTAGAGAAATATGGGAAAGATTTAACAAAGTTGGCCAAAGATAAAAAACTTGATCCAGTCGTAGGAAGACAAAATGAAATTCAGAGTTGCATACAGATCCTCTCGAGGAGAACTAAGAACAATCCTGTGCTTATTGGTGAGCATGGTGTTGGAAAAACTGCAATTGCTGCAGGGTAAGATTCAAGTCTTATGTCTTCTTCCTTGCTTTATTTGTTTTTGGTAACTGTTTTCTTCCTTGCTACAATTTTTTCCCTTGTGTTTTGTCTTTACAACATATGCCTTCATTTTTAAGGTTAGAAGTTTGAGTTTTGTTGTAATTTTTCTCTTAGTATTTATTAGTACTTATTTGATGAGTAACGGTAGAAAGACAAAAAAAAAAATATTAAACTTATCTTATTTAATATTTATTAGGGTAAAAAACGTATATGTGCCAAGGGGGTTTAAAATTACTCAAATCAGCCAAACGAAATTCTGATACATCAATCCACCAAAGAATAAATATATGTAATTCGAATCAATACAATTCGAATTAGTTTTCAACGTAATTCGAATTGATATAACTTGAATTACTCGAAACAATTGGCAACACGTAATTTGAATCAATATGTAACGAATTATAAACTTATAATTCGAATTGATTCAATTCGAATTAGTAGGGAATCGTGCTTTTAAGTTAGTTCGAATCAAGTTGATTCGAATTACTCAATTTTGCAAACTAGTAGTAATTCGAAACGAGTTCATTCGAATTACGTGGGAGTTGCTTATATAAGGAGTTCGAACCAAGGTCATTCGAATCACTTTTCCATTCTCAAACCCCACCAAATCCCAGAGAAAACGACCCAGAATCGGTCCGAGAAAGAGTGGAGCGGCAAAGTCAGGCGATGGGGGACGATCCGGGAAAGCTGTCGACTGGATGGAGTTGCTCATATCGCCGGGGTGATCAACGACGAGGTTAGTGGTTTTTGATAGTGGTTTATGATATTGGTTTATGTTAGTGATTTATGATAGCGGTATTGATAGTGGTTTATGTTAGCTGATTTGCATGCGGTTTTATTGGCTGTTTATGTTAGTGGGTTGGGCTAGTGGTATTGCATGCGGTTTCTTCTAGTGGTTTTGTTTGCGGTTTTGATGGTGGTTTATGTAAGTGGTTTATGTTAGCGGTTTATGGTGGTTTATGTTAGCGGTTTAGGATGGTGGTATTGATGGTGGTTAATTGAGTGGTTTTGCATGTGATTTTCGTAAGTGGATTTGCGTGTGGATTATGTTAGTGATTTTTGTATGCGGTTTTAGTATGTGGTTTTGCTAGTGGTTTACCACCATTATTTTGTGCATGTGTTTTCCAGAAAAGGTTTATGTTTGCGGTTTTCGTAAGAAATTCTGTTAGTGGTTGACTATATCTGTTATTGCTAGTGGTATATTTTAGTTGTTTACGTTGTGAGTTTTATCTGTTAGTGGTATTGTAAATCATTTCTAATTATGCGGTCCATGTAATGCGCAGCCCCGGCGTTGCATATCGAGCATGCGGCGGCAGCAGGGGATGCGACTGGATGATAGGTACGTTCCGTACTTACAGATGGCCGGATTATACCATCTTGCGAGACTGAACGACAGATGGTTCATATTGGACGAGCCCCTTGTGAGTGCCTTCGTGGAGCGGTGGCGTCCGGAGACGCACATGTTCCACATGCCATTCGGAGAGTGCACGATCACACTTCAGGACGTTGCGTACCAGTTGGGGTTACCAGTAGATGGACGTTACGTCAGTGGTTTCCTAACAGACTTTCATGTATACATAGAGGGTGGCAGGCCAGCTTGGCAGTGGTTCCATGAGTTGCTAGGTGTGTTACCTCCCGCGAACCAGATACAGAAGTTCGCAGTGAACTGCACCTGGTTCCAGGAGACTTTTGGAGAGTGCCCCGAAGGGGCAGATGAGGAGACGGTGAGGCGCTTTGCCCGAGCCTATATCATGATGTTGTTAGGCACCCAGCTGTTTGCAGACAAGTCAGGCAATCGTATACACATCAGATGGTTACCGTTTGTGGCTAGGCTTGAGGAGATGGGTGGCTATAGCTGGGGGTCGGCGGCACTAGCATAGTTGTATTGTTGCATGTGCCGAGTGGCCAACAGACATGTAGTGAAGTTAGCTGGGCCGTTACAATTACTTCAGTCATGGATCTTTTGGCGTTTTCCTGGTTTTAGGCCTGCTGGGTATGATGCGTTTAGCTGGCCCCTTGCCTCGAGGTACCACTATCGTATTGTACTATTTATCTTTAGTTTAATTATTGTCAATTTCTCATGCAATTTTATGCCTTTTAGAATCATTAATGACCGCAGTACCATGTTTAATTTCCTACGTAGGTGGTCAGGTTACAATCCTGGGATTAGCGAGAAGGGACCTCGGGTACAGATGGCTCGACTGAAGATCAACTTGTTACAGGCTCGGGATGTAAGTACGCTAATCTCATATGTATAGTTAATGCTTCTTTCAGTTTATACGGTTTAACGAGTTCGTCAAATGGATTTGATTTGCTTTTTTCAGTTTATATGGATGCCCTATAGCACACTCGACGTCCTCCAGGTTGTCCATCCGGAGGTCTTGGAGCCTCGGCATACGATGTTATGGCGGTGTGTGACCTCCCTGATATATTTTGTGGTGGTTGAGTGGCATCAGGTTGATAGAGTGTTACCGCAGTTCGGCAGCGTACAGCCTCCCCTGCATCCCGCCCTGAACATCGACTTCTTGATGTCGAAGGACGGGAGAGGTGGTGACCGTTGGTTCCCGTCCCATTTACAGCATTGGCACCTTCACTGGGAGACACGTGCGGACCACGTGTTACGGTTCGACATTGTTGCTAACCCGGGACCCTCACATGAGTTCTTGCCTGGTGGCATCAGCATGAAAAGAGGTTCTTGTCACCTGAGATGTACTTGGGGGATCCGAGAGGTATTCCTATTCCGGTTGAGGCGACACAGAGGGGTGCCAGCCGAGTTCCAGATATGGACCGAGTTGACGACGTTCCTGACAGGCGTCGAGTTGAGAGGAGAGCTCGAGTCGGGACACGTCATAGCCAGCGTGAGTGGAGATGGCTGGACCAGGCTATGGAGGAGGGTGATGAGACCGGTAGGGGCGGTGGTCGACGAGGAGGACGTGGAGGCAGGAGGAGGGGGCTGCTCCTAGACAGGATATGCCTAGTCGTGGTGATCATGCCGATGGAGGAGGGGCTGCAGTGGGGGGTGTTAGGCCCGCTCATGGCGGACTTGCTCGTCCAACTATCCCCCAACTCGAATAGGGCATGTCCGAAGGACTGCTACTGAACCAGGCATGGTCAACTGGACTCCTAACACCCACCTAGGGAGCTCGTTGTACGACTCATCCCAGTCACCATAGATGACGGCAACAGCCTTCTGCTTCGCCATCCAGACCCTCCTGTACGTCGGCCTGAATCCAAAGTGTGCGGCCGTGGCATTTAGGAGCACCTTGATGTTGATGGATGCATCAGCCCTCACCATTGGCATAATGAATGTCGCTATCACATGATAATCCAAACTCCTATGGTCGCTGGAGATAGAGGTGGCGAGACACGTATGCAGTCCGTTGTACCGTTTCACTTCCCAGACTCCCTTGCACTGCCGGAGACTCAACCGAATCAACCATGTGCACCCATTCCCAAACTCAGAACACTTTCCCACATATCGGTGATAGTCAGACTCAACTACCTTGTACTGTACCCCTCGGCGGATGCTGTAAGTCTTCACACTCAACAAAGCCTCATCTTTATCCTGAAACTGCTGACCAACCTGGAACTCTGTCATACCAGCAGACCCGTCCACATCTCTAGCGCCAAATCCAGCAGCCTGCCCAGAAAGCCCATAATGCCTCATGGCATCCAGGTCCAATGATGAAAAATGGGATGGGTACTGCTGTGTCCCAAAACTAGATCCACCTGCAGCCCCTCTCGGGTCACTCACTCCGAGATCATCGCCACTGTCGTCAGCAATCAGATCCGGCTCAACATCATCGTCATCTGGATCATCAAACAATTCGTTTCCAACACCAGCTGGTGTAGCACAATGTACTGAGGTCGGAAGATGTTCCCCTGTACCAACCTCGTCGCCGACATTGCCGCTGAGGTCAACAGCGAACGAAGGGGAGGCGACAGGCTGGGTCGGTGGCTCATACGCAGGGACGGAGGAAGAAGCAACGGCAGGTCTCGAGCTAGAACCGGCCACCGCGGCTAAAGTGTGTGTATTCCGGTTCGAACCCCCCGAGCTGGATACCACATCAACCAACTTTACCAACAGCTCTGGTGTGCTCACCTCGGGAAACTGCCAGCGACAATGATACATGACCTGCAAGTCCTCATCACTCCCGATCGTGAAACAGTCATACTTCACGGTATCTTGGAGCACCGTCGTTGGAATGCGATAGAAAAACTTCTTAACCCTTTTCAGACCATCCAGACTAAGTTTCAGAAGTACAGAGCTAACAAGGTCATCATAGCTCGTCGTAGGCCTCACGATAATACAGAGAGGATCCTTATCGGTGAACTTCACACCGGATCGAGTTTGTTTCTCTTGATCGATCCTCTGTGGTGAACTAACACTAGAAAACTATCTTCACTAGCCATCTAACCCCTCTATTGAGAGCAACTCACGTACACATCATATATATAGACCTCTGCTTCATAGTAATTCGAATCAAGTTCATTCACACTATATATATATAATTCGAATCATATCAATTCGAATTACCCTAAGTAAGCAACCAATACTAATTCGAATCAAGTAGATTCGAACTCCCTCTTCATGCAGGTGATGCTAGTAATTCGAATTGACTTAATTCGAACTACGCTTCATTAAATCGATGCATATTGATTCGAATTACTTAGGAACGTTATTAGTCAATAATTCGAGTTACATCAATTCGAATTACGTTGAAAACTAATTCGAATTGTATTGATTCGAATTACATATATTTGTTCTTTGGTGGATTGATATATCAGAATTTTATTTGGCTGATTTGGGTAATTTTAAACCTTCCTTGGCACATATACGTTTTTTACCCTATTTATTAATTCTAATAATAATTAATAAATGATAAATAAGACAAATTTTATTTTTGATTTTTTTTACCAAATATTTCTATTATTTGATTTAATTTTAAGGCATTTTTACCTCTTAGTGTTTAAACAGCTGGTTAATTAGTTTTTTCTTTAATAAAAATCAAGCATTATTACTTAATTTACCTAACCAATTTTAGTTGATCTAATAGTTAATTCAATAGTTCGTTTAAATAAATATTGGAAGTTTAAATTTTGTTTTGTACATACAATAATTAATTGACTAATAACAAAATCTTAAATAAAATTATATGCGACAAATTAGTTCTTAACCTGTCGTATTGAAAAATAATGTCTGAAACAAAAAAATTACTTAATTTTTCAAAAACCCTTACCATTATTTCCCTTCCGTTTTTATTTAAGTATTCCTTATATTGCAGTTGACCTGTGTACGTACCTAACTCTGACTTTGAAACAGAATCGCTTGGAGAATTGCTGAGGGAGATGATATTTTCTTGGATAAACGGGTATGTGTTTTGTACAAATATTTACTCCGTTCTTGAATAATGAGATGAAAGTGGGAATGAAGAGGAGCGTGGATTATTTATTCTTTTTCATTTTTTTTGGTGACTTAAAAGAAAATAAACAAAAATTAAGAAAGAAAAAAAAACAAGAAACTGCAGCAGTCCCGCTGAATATTACTCTCAAACTCCTTCCAAGGCAATGGAAGCTCCACTTGGGGAGAAATAGTCCTCATTGCAGTCTTTGCCATGATGTCTGCTACTGTATTTGCATCTCTCAAGATCAACCGAAGATCAGCACGCCATTTCCAAGACATGATATTTCGGATTTTTAACACCAAAGGATCAATAAACCCAGAGCAATCTTGTAAATTATTGACAATAGTAAAAGCCTCCACACAGTCTGTCTCACATATAATGTCTCTTTGTCCCGAGTCCCATGCTAAAAGAAAGCCTCTCCAAATAGCAAACAACTCTCCTTGCAAAATGCTACGACTCTCAATTGTTCCCAGACAGCCTCGTTGCCACCTTCCCTTCCAATCTCTGCTAACACAAGCAAAACCAACTCGAGCACCACTGCCAAGATAGCTAGCATCACAATTAATCTTAAAGGTACCCACTCAGGGGGGAATCCAAGAAGATAATTTTTTAAATAATAAATTTAAAAATTAATTATTTTTAATAATGTGATAATATACTACCAGTTATCTGTATAATATCTTTTTTTTAATTTTTATACTGAGACTGGTAGAACATAAAAATAAAATTTTATTAATGTACTACTCACTATACATTGGTGATGTGATAAACCTTTTTCACTTTCCAGCTTATATCCCTAGATGTGGGTGCACTTGACGCTGAACCAAAAAAGTTTGAGCAAGGGATGAATGCCATTATCGACGAAGTAACTAAATCTAACGGCGAGATTATGCTTTTCGTTGATGACATCCACAAGATTGTTGCGGAAGGTAACAAGTTTAAAATCTTTTCTAGTTTGGATTATTTTTATTGGTTTTAACCAATGCACTATTGATATGAACTAA
>NC_029788.2:128450322-128452627 GCF_000816755.2 Arachis ipaensis
TTTATCAATGACTTTAAAAATAAATTTCAATAAATTAATTTTAAAGTGGAAGAGCTGACACACACACACTCTTGACAGATGTGTTAAGGAGAAGTATTTCTCGGGGAGAGCTGCGGTGTATAGGAGCGACAACAATGGACGAGTATCATAAGCACATTGAGAAAGATCCCACATTAGCTCGTTCCTTTTCTCCGGTTTATGTTGACGAACCCTCTATTGAAGAAACCATTTCGATATTAGAGGGATTGCGACCAAAATATGAGCAGCATCACCGAGTCCGCATTTCTAAACGTGCACTTAAGAAAGCTGCACTGCTATCAGATCAACACATAATTGGAAATTTTTTACCTGCCAAAGGTAATTAAACACTTTTTATCTTAGCTTATTGGAAAAGTTTAGGAGTCCGGCAACTTTGTTAAATTCTGGCCAGTACGTAACCACTAAAAAAAATGAGCCATTGAATAAAATCTTACACCAATCTCACACCATTAAAACTATTATAATAGCCATTTGATGGCTACAAATCACAAAAATTACTAGCTCCTAGCATTCTTCTTTAATTTTTGGTATCTCTGTCTTTCGTTTGTCTTGTTAACTTGACATGTGAAACGAGTAATTGCTAGCCACTTGGAATTTGGAAATTGCAGCTATTGAACTGATTGATGATACAGCTTCTGCGAAAGTAGTGAATTTGCAAACGGTTTCTAAACATGTTGGGAGTGATAAGAGCAAGTTGATCCCGGAGTCAGAAACGGAGAAACTGAGTCTGGAGAGCAGCATCGATGAAGTAACAGACGACAATATTGTTGCAATTGTCAGCAAAAAGACCAAAATACCCGAGTGGAAGCTGAAACAGTCAGAGGAGGAGAAGCTGTTGCATTTGGAGGAGGAGCTGCGTAAGCGAGTGGTAGGACAAGGGCATGCTGTGGAGGCGGTAGTTAAAGCGGTGCAACGCTCAAGAGTAGGTCTTGGAAATCAAAAGCGTCCCACAGCAAGCTTCATGTTTATGGGACCCATGGGAGTTGGAAAGACCAAGCTAGCTAAGGCACTTGCTTATTTGTTGTTCAACACAGAGGAAGCATTGGTGCGCTTCGATATGAGTGCGTACAAGGAAAAGCAGGCAGTATCACGCTTGATAGGGTCTCCACCTGAAGAAGGAGGGCTGCTCACTGAAGCCGTTCGACGCAGACCGTATTCCGTTATTCTGTTTGATGAGATCGAGAAGGCACATCCGGAGCTTCTAGACGAAGTCTTGCTTCCCATCTTGGATGAAGGTAAAATAAAGGACGCAGCAGGTCGCTTGGTCAACTTCACCAATACTGTCATCATTATGACCTCAAATGCTGGGTCAAAGCTCGTCCTGGAAGACGCCGATAATATAACGAATAAGCTGTCATACCAAGAGCTCAAAGAGAAAGCAATATCCGAGCTTCAACAACCTGAGCTCATAAATCGAGTTGATGAATCTGTTGTTTTCCAGCCTCTTGACGCTGACCAAATAATTAGCATTGTTAAGTTAAAGGTATCCATTACGCTATAAATATGTATTAAAGTTATTGTTTTATATGATACAAGAATCATGTTATTTATAGAAATATTACCAATTAATTTCTTAAGTATTCATCTATTAACTCTGAACCACTTATCATTACTTTAATAATTGCATTTAACTAGTTGTCGTTTTGGTTTCTCTTGTGACAGCTTAATGATCTCTCACGGAAGATGGAACAAGATAAAGGGATGAAAATCCAGGTGATGGAAGATGCTTTAAAACTTCTTGGTCGCTGGGGGCGTGACCTGAACTATGGTGCATGGCCGGTGAAGCGAGTAATTCAGAAGAAAGTGGAGGATGAACTTGCCAAGGGCATTCTTGTAGAAAAATTTAAGCAGGGAGACACAATCGTAATAGACGCAGTAGCATCCTCTTCCTCAACCTCTTCCCGGGAGCTTTCTTTTACCAAGCCTCAGAAAGATAAATCATCTACGAGTAATGTTTTCCCGTTCACATTAGTAGCGTAGTCTACCTCCCCGCTTTTCAAGACAATTTTTTAATATTTGAAGAACAACATATTAAACTTCCTCGTGCCTTTTGCAGCTACATATATCTTTAAGTGCTCCTAGTTTTCTTTAGTGCATTGTATATATTAAACCCTTGTAAAAATGTTTGCAATAAATGTAAAGAGAAATGACGTTTGCACTTAATTTTATGTATATATTTTTTGGACAAATTACATAAATAAATAAAAAATAATTAATTTTATTCAATTATAATATTTTTAAAATAATTATATTTCCTTCCTATATT
>NC_029788.2:128452717-128457177 GCF_000816755.2 Arachis ipaensis
TAATTTTATTTTTTTAATATAAATCATGAGAAAAATACTTATTTTAAATAGAAAAATATAAAAGCCAGTTGAAAAACACGATTTATGCTTTATATTTGTATGCGTAAATCGTGGTCTCTGGATATAAGTTTTAAAGTTGTAAAAAATTTGACCCAAAATCATGCATAAATCTTAGTATCTCTCTAAATTTTATTGGTTTGGTCAGAAACATGCATAAATCTTGGTATCTCACTAGCATGTCCTCGGGTGATTAACTTTTAAGATGGGGTTAAAAAAAAATTACAAATAAAATATATTTTTTAATTTAGATAAAATATAAAAATAAAACGTAAACATCGATATATTTTAAATATAACTCGTGTCCTTATATTTCAATTGCATTTAGTTTCATTTTTTTGGTCTTATGCCATTAATCGTACAGTCTTTTTAATCAATAAGATTCCCTTTTCCATATTAAATTTTCAAACTCCATTTAAAATTTTATTCAATCATCTACTCAATTACAATGACATAAACTGATAAAAGTATTTGGATATTTGTGCTATGTTTGTTGCGAGAACCAGACCGGTCAATGAACCGGTGAGACGACTGGTTCACTGATTCAGTGGTTCAACCGGAGTCTAACTAGGGTTCAATCGGTTTAATTAAATATTAAATAAAATTATTAAAAATTTAATATATAATTTTATATATTTAAATTCATTAAAATTCATGAATTTTTAAGTAAAAAAATTTTAATAGAATTTAAGATATAATAAAAATTGAAGATGAAAAGTTCATTGATAATATTCAGATTGAGTTAAATTTATTGATAACTTTAAAACAACTAACTGAGGCAGAATTTTCATTCAAGCTGCAAAAAATTAAAGATCTTGCAGGCAACATTGTCAAGCCAAGGCTAATTATTCAACATCAATTCTCTTATACAATCCAATTATCCCTTTTTGGGCTGCCAATATACAATTCAATTGAATAACACATTGATGAAATTTCTTATTATGCAACAAGCCTCTTATAACTAACCAAACCCTAACTAGATTCAACAAATTCAATGCTTTTCAACAACAAAAACTCAAAATACAGAGTTACAGACAACTCAACCTCCAAATCCAGAATCAGAAAAACTAAGTGAAACAATTCAAATTAAATTCAGACTCACATTAAGGAACAACCCAACTTAGAACAACCCAACTCAGAACACAATCCCAATTCAGAATCTAGTACAAAAAATCAACTCAGAAGCCAGAATCTTAGAAATTGAAACTAAAGAAGCAGCGGCTTACTGGAGACACGGCGAGGGAGGAACGACCGTGGTGACAGTGAGCTAGAAGAGGATCATCAGTTTCTTTTTTTTTTATTTTAATTAAAGTTTCAAAACCATATCAATTTCAGTACTGCACCATTCAAACAAAACAAATCAAATTCAAAACAACACAATTTACAAACCGAATGAAGCAGCAAGCATATTCAGAAGCAGCAAAAAATTTTCATCATTAAGCGACAAACAGAAGCAGCAAAACATATTCATTATTCAAAATCAACAACAGCAATGATGAAAATCAAAATCATAAATCAAGAAGGCAGCATAGAACAGGCGAGCTCACAGAACCTCAGAAAATCAAAATCCAAAATCAAGAAGGAGCATAGAACAGCTGATAGGGTTAGGGATTTGAATGTGAGAGTGGGAGAGAAGAGAGAGGGGTAGGGACGCACAACGGCTGGGGGCTCTGATAGGGTTAGGGATTTGTTGGGTTTTATTTTTTTATTTTTATTTTTATTTTTTAAGAGCAAAACGACGCCGTTTAGGATTATATTTTCAAACCAATAAACCGTAAAAAACCGGCTGGTTCTCTCGGTTCACCGGTTAACCGCCGGTTCGACCGGTTTTTTCACCGGTTTTCTGCCAGACGGTTTTTGATTTTACCCGAACCGGTTAGGTGACCGGTTCCCGGTTTTTCCGGTTGAACCGGCCGGTCCGGTTCGGTTTTCAGAACCATGGTTTCCACTCTTATGATAAATCACTCAAAATGTGATCAAAAATTAAAAGGGCTGTTTTTTATTGGTTTTAAAAATAAAATTAAAAAATATATTATTTATGTCTTAAAAGATCCGGAAACGTATTTTTTATGAAATGTTTTTTTTTTTTATTAACAAAAACATCTCACTTATAAACCCACCAAGCCCAATTTTCACACCTCAGTCCACACATAATTCAAATACTCACGTGGGCCAAATTAGTCTTCCAATTAACAACATGTCTCTGTCGTCCTCACCTCAATCTTCGAACACCATCGTACCAAGTCTTCAAAATTCATAGTGCCAATCACTCCTCCTACCTCCTCTTCTTCCAAATCTTCCAATTTTTCAATTAAGCTCTCTTCCTTCATTTCACCGTCATCAACTTCACTAGCTCCTCTTATCCGCCGTAGCCACCGTGACCGTCGGCCACCCATTCACCTCACCGACTATTTATGCAATTCTTCTCTTACCTATGCAAATTCTTCTTCCTCAATGTGTAAGTATCCTCTCTCCTTTATCATGTCTTTGTCTTCTCTGTGACCTTTTCATCACCACTTTACTGTCTTTGTATTTTGAGGTTGAACCAAAGTTCTTCCAAGAAGCTAATAACACTCAAATTGGCATAGTGCTATGAAAGATGAACTTGATACTCTTGAGTTGAACAAAACTTGTATTCTTATTGATTGTCCTGCTAGAATAAAGCCTATTGGCTGTCGATGGGTATATCGAATCAAATGCAAACCAGATGATTCCATCGATCAGTACAAAGTCCGTCTTGTCGCAAAAAGATTCACTCAGACCGAAGTAATCGATTTCTTGGAAACATTTTTTTCTTCTTGTTAAACCTACAACCATCAGATTGGTTTTGGCCTTGGCATCAATTAAGCATTGGCTAATACATCAACTAAATATCAATAATGCCTTCTTGCATGAAGATTTATTAAAAAGATGTCTATATGACTCTCCCCCATAGTATTGCACCTAATTGGTCGAATCTGCAAATTGTTAAAATTTTTATATGGCTTACGTCAATCAAGTCGTATGTGGTATGAAAAACTCTCCTACCTATTGCTCTCTCATGGATACCAACAGACCCTTTTTGATTATAGTCTGTTTGTTAAAATTATTGGTGTTAGAATATTTATCCTTTTGGTTTATGTTGATGATATTGTTCTTACTGAAAATTCTATCTCTGAATTGACTATAATTAAATGAATTTTACATCAATATTTTAGAATCAAAGATTTAGGCACCTTGAAATATTTTGTAGGCATTGAAGTTGTTCAATCTAAGAAAGGCATTTCTCTATCTCAAATAAACTATTGCTTTGATCTCTTAGAAGATTCTGATTTATTGGGTTCGAAACCAGTTTCAATGCCTATGGACAGTGCTACCAGATTGTACCAAGATAATAGTCTTCTTCTATCTGATCCTTTTGCTTACTGTTGTTGACTGGTTGGTCGCCTCATTTATCTAACTACCACTTGACCTGACAATTATGTATGTTACTCAACAATTGAGTCAATTTATAGCTTCTCCAACTCGAGCATATTTTCAAGCTGCCACTCATGTCTTACGGTATTTGAAAGGCAGCCCGTGAAAAGGCCTTTTTTTCAGAGATTGTGCATTTCAAATTTCTGGCTTTAATGATTCTGATTGGGTTGGGTGTCGGTTGTTAACAAGCTATTGTTTTTTTTTTTGGGAGAGTCCCTCATTTTCTAAAAAAACCAAGAAACAAATCACGGTTGCTCTCTCTTCTACCGAGACTGAATATGTGCCCTTGCCAACTCAACATGTGAACTTCAATGGTTGTTAAACATGCTGCAGTTCTTTCATATTTCCACTGATGGCCTCCGATTCTTTATTATGATAATCAAAGTGCACTTCATATTGCGGCTAACTCGATTTTTCATAAACGTACCAAATATTTAAAAGCTGGTTGTCATTTAGTAAGACAAAACGTTCAAACTGAAGTGATGAAATTTCTTCCTATGTCTTCCTCAAGACAATTGATTGACATCTTCACTAAATCACTATCTCCTCATTCTTTTCACTTCAATCTGTCCAAACTTGGTGTTTTAGATATTTTTTATCGTCCAACTTGTGAGAGTGTATCAAACCACTTTACTTCATTAGTCTATATTAGTAATAAAATCATTTCAATTCAGCTTATACAAAATGACCAAATCTACTAAAGTCAATTTGACAGCTAATGGTAAAGTAATTATGTTAGTTAATAGTTAGAGTAGTTAGATAATAAATGTTAGTTGTAATAATTGTTAATGTCTTCTATATGTAGTTAGGTTTTCTCATGTATTAGCGACATTTCAGACATAAATAAAAATGCAATTTTTTCTTATATTAATTAATTATTAATATTTAAAAGTATAAAATAAAATATATTATTAAATTATTAAATTAAAAGAATTGAATTGATGATT
>NC_029788.2:128457255-128465999 GCF_000816755.2 Arachis ipaensis
ATCGTAATAAAAAATAATATATTTTAATGACTACCTAATATTTTTCTTGTTAATATATAGTGCTAGTATTTAGAAGTGTTTGTTAATAGCTTAGGAGAAGTCATAATTTGTTATTAGCTTTGACAGATGGCATCATTTGGTTAGTTAGTTCTGTTTCTGTTAGGTTTAGTTGAGAGTTTTTATATTGAGTTGAGATGTTAGTTATAAATAGCTCTTCCTTTGAGTTTAGTGAAATATGCATCTCCCTACATCAAAGGCAAACATCTCTTCTTAAAGTTCTGCTACGCGAAACAAGTCACTTCGGTAAAATATGTGTTTGAGATCATTCCAAAACTCTTGAATCTACGTATTCAGTAGGAGTGTTCATGTATCGGGTGAAATCGAGTTTGATGTGATTCAGTTCCGACCCGAAATATATATCGGGCCTATTTGTTAGATCCGAATCCGGCTCTAAACCCGATGAAACATACACACTTTTGGATCACAATTATACCGGGTAAAAATTGTGTGAAAACCGGACGAAACCGGTCCGTTAACATTACCTTCTTGTAAGCTAACATGTGAAAATATTTAAATTTCCAAGACTCCAACCATTATTTGATATGGTAAAATTCACTTAGAAAAATATAACAAGAACCAACCCTTCCCTACAACTAAAGCACAACCACAATCAATACTAATATTGTCTAATAACAGAAAATATTTAAATCAATATAAATAACACAATATTATGCATTAGTCTAGAGTCTTATGCATTTTAAACATAAAACATTAACTTATAGTCTTATAATGACTAATAACACAAAATATTAAGGTTTACAATACTTAAATTTCACATAAGAACAGCCATCGTCCATCACTAATAACACAAAATACTAATTGTGTATGATGACCAGGCCACTGGACCGAATTCAGGTGACTCGAGCTATGGCCCAGATCCGATCCGAAATAATGACCGGGTCTATTTTTGAGACCCTTACCCGGCCGTAGACCCGATGAAATCACACCAAATTAGCTCCTAAAAAGTTCGACACCAGGTCGGGTCTTCGGAGTGGACCAGACCATAAACACCCCTAGTATTCAGTTACTTTCAAACCAGTTGTAGAAATTTAGTTACTTTCCATATCCAGTTAGTAGTCATAAATCAATGGCTACGTATTATCTATAGTAAAAGATTGTGATGTAGTTGTTTTTATATAAAATTGATAGTCGAAAGACATTAGATACAATTTAGTCGAATATATCAAATTATTTAATAATTTTCAACTAACAATTTCATGTAAAAATATCAATATATGCTTTTTCACCATTATATATTATCTCAATTCCCAATTCGTCCTTTTGGTGCATAAACACATCAATTATTTAACTTTAGAATACATCTGTTTATTCCTTTTAGAAAAAAAGTACACCTATTCTATTTTGTAAACAAAAGGAAAGGAAAAAAGATAACAGTTTTCAAACTATTTATTATTAAAATAATAAAATATTATTAATATATTAATAAGATATGGGCTAAAAATGATATTTCAACATTTCAATAATAAGGATCAACGAGATTGTAATCTCATTAAACTATCCTTCCTCTAATCCTCTCCACTCTCTCAAGGGAACTATATTCCACAAAGACATTTTTATACAAAGATAATATTTTCATGTAAAAATATTATTGTAATCCGATAGATAATTCAATTAAATATATTCAAACTATTTAACAATTCATAATATCATCTTCTAAAAAAAACATCTTTTAAGTAGTCAGAACTTAAGCTTTTCCTTCCTAAAAAAACAAATTGCAAAACAAATGCAACACCTCATAAGTCATAAGCCTCTCCATTCCATTTCCACGTGTGCTATTATACATGGAATTTATAAATAGAGATTTTCATCCTGTTTTTCTCCCTCAACCAAACACCCTAGAGTTGAAGGCCAAGGGGAATCAAGCTTCAAACCACCATATTTTTTAGGATTAGTACTGTAGTAGTAAAAGCACTATTTCTGTCTCAACTGCTATACAAGAGTACCAAATTAAAAAGCACATTCAAATATTCAACAAGTTCAAGTTTGAATTTTTCTTTTTCTTTTTTTTCATTTTTTCTTTTGCATCAGACACAGGCATCAAAAGAAGAATTTCAAAATATATATATGTGTGGGACACGATGACAAGCTGGTAGAGAGTGTTCATTTTCAATCAACAACTATACCAAGTGACTGAGTGAGGCAACACCTATATGCTGAGACCAGCAACAAAAATACAAAACCATCTCCTATGAAAACTGTGTAAGAAATTTACGGCCGGTCGGCCGCATGCAGACAAGTCTTGGAACAAGTAGCTTTGCGATAGTCGCCAAGTTGAGTACTCTTTATCTGTGGTAAGAACAAAACATTCAACCAAAGAATTTGTAAATCTCTGAAAGTCACACATAGATTATATGTAATGATGAAGCATATGTCCTAATTAACCACCTAAGAAAGATGACATCTTCTGTTGAACCTGGATGCTATAAAATAACACAAACACATTTCTGTTGCTTTTCGTCATTTGGTGGTTTCTTATCTGTCACAGGAGATGAAAAAACAATTAAGTATAAGAGGGTGGAGAGTTTAGGATTTAAGGTATTAGGTAAAGCACCAAAATTAATTTTCATAAAAGATGTAACCAGAAATAAGTGAATGAAGAAGGCACCAATATGAAATCAATTAACAATTCCTCAAACAGAACAGCAGCAGTTTGATCCATTTAAATAGCATTTGGCACCAGAGTTGTTTGGTTGGAGAACAAAAATGAGGTGAAAATTGATAGGGTGAGTTTCATGTGTTACTCATCATTCTCACCAATAAAAATCTTCACCCTACTTTTTACCTTCGACCAAACATAGTCGTAGCAAAGTGGGGTATAATATAATTGTTAATGCAAACACAAAGTGATGGCTTCTCTAAGATAATTAAGTCATAGAATGATATCTCACTTTTGGTAACCCAAAAATATTTACCAGCTAAAGAATTACATACATGAAGTGATAAGAGACAAGTAAAAAATCCCAAAATAAGCTATGTCCATCAACAAGAAAAAACATAACAGCATGTTCCACCGGCTCCAATTAAAAGGAAATTAAAGCATATCATTTTGGTGAAGCAGTTAATTAGTAAAACAGACATCTATACAAGTAGCTTATGCCAATGCCTCGAAACAAATATTATACCTTTTTCCATAGTTGGTGGTTGCACAACCACATGCATCGTTGTAACTGTATCGGGTGCATCGCATAATGGGCTCTGGCATTCCCCAACTGTTTTGTTGTTCTCCAATATTTTTCCTGCACTAATTAGCTTCACATCTTTTACCGTCCTTGGTCCGTTCTCCTTATCTTAAAAACAGAAACACAACAGATTCCACACATCAATTAAAGGTCCGGCAAAAAGTTTAGCGTCTAGTCCATAATATATTGAACCAAGAATATAAACATTTGCATGTATGACAGAAAAATGAAATTTAATGCTTCGGTATTATTCTAGAGCAAATAACTTTCATCATATCTTATCTACAAGCAAGTTTGAGCCAGTACAGAACTGGTAAGCATGGATCTCAGAGGTAGTATATAAAAATGTACTCACATCAAACGAGATACGCAGTAAACAATGGCACGGACACTTAGCTAATAGCTACAGATATACACTTGAAAAATTACTACATAATAATAAGAACAATTAAAGTTTTTGAGAAAACGCCAGTGTATAAATTTAGTGAAATAGATAGCATATAAATGTCTCCTTGTAAGTGGCAAATCAAAAGGTACTAATGCTAAATGAAACAAGCAAGACATCATTGGATAAGGTTAAGAACAAACAAACTTTAAGAAGAAACTACTGAACAAGGCATATATACAAAATGATTTTCAACGTTTTATTGTTACATACTGAAAATGAGAGCCTAAAACATGTGTTCTTTTTCACAAATCATGAACTCCAACAGAACCCCTTTCTATGAAGTGAATGATGTGTAACTCAAAGCTTCCAATAATTTCTGAAGGTAAGCTACCTTTAATAAAAGGAAGTGATCAAAATGAAAGATTAGTACACAGGTGTGTTCAATATATCTATACACAAGAATCTGCAGGTTGATCCCTCCTTTGTACAACAATTTCTCAGTTCTCACCATTGATAAGTTAGATAATATCAGGAATACCGAAAAAATTTGAAAAAAGATAACAACGCAACACTGACCTTTTGGCCACTGAGCAACAATACTTTCTTTCAATGTTGCAATACTAGTGGCAGCAGGAAAACTTTTGGGGCCAATATCAGAACCATCAATTAACCTAAACTTGATCTCCAACTGATCTTGATTCCCAGCCATGACCAAGAGATCTAAGGAACTTTGTTGAAACTAGAAAAATCCAATAGCTTCAGTTGTGAGTACCTCAGAGACTAGGGTAAGAAACTTTTAAGTGAATCACTTCAATTGAGTTGTTCCACTCATGAATATAACCAGGATTTCACTCAAGAGTCTATGAGTGCTCTGCAAAATCTGACACAAAAGGGGGAAAAATAAAGTTTGAGTGAGAGTTCTCTCAGGGACATATCCACAACCACAAAACATGCAGAATCTGATACAGGAAACCACTCATACTAAGATAAAATAAGTAAAATTTGAAGGTTCAAAACAAATAATAAAAAAATCAAAGCATAAGAATATGAATGAAGAAAAATTAGCAATAATTGAGCAGGGTCCATCCAAGGGAGAAAAACAAATAAATGAAGATAAAACAGAATAAAATGATTGAAATCCAACAACTAAGCTCAAAAGGGAAAAGCATCATGAAAAAATTCAACAGGAAGGAATCCAAAAACAGTTATAGCAAAAAAAGAAAAAAATAGATCCAATCCCCAAAAGGGTATGCATCAAACTAAAAAAATCATATCAAAGTTTCAATTTTTCAACTGGGTCAGGATTAGAACAACAGAACAGAACAACAAAGGGTATAAGAAAACCTGAAAGTTGAAGACTTTATGGTTGCTTATGAGTAGGGTCTTACGGCACTGATCTGGGTGATGATGATAATTGAGGCACTCACAAAAACTTTGTTTTCAGAAGAACCAGGTGGAAGAAGAAGAAGAGAAAGTGGATGCTTTCTTTTCTTTGAGAAAAAGTGTGTGCCTTGTGTTTTATTTTGTGCAACAATAATTATAATTAATAATATTAATAATTAATACAGTAGCATTAAAATTTGAGAAGAAAAAAAAGGTGAATTTTTTTGTTAACAAGAACAAGGAACGAGGCTGCTTCGGAGTTTTCAAAGTCTTATAATAAATCCATGGTCAAATGTCTCCTTGTCCCTTCCGATGGCTGTGGAAATGGAAATTGAAAATGAAAATGAAAATGAAAATGGAGAAGTTAGTTAGTATCATATCATTACATATTTCATGAACATAATCTAACAAGATCAAATAAGATTTTGTGTGGTTTATTGTTGAGACATAAATAGAAAAAATAGATATCGTATAATTTTGGAATTAATAATTAATGAACGGTCAAATGTTTCATTTCCAAACTGAGTCATATCATTAATTTTTATGAGATTGAATTTTGTATGTCAATCTAGAAAAGTTTTAACAATCTTTGGTATGGGAATAATTATTTTATTTATTTCGTCAAAATAACGTTTTTTTGGTATTTTAGTTTTGTAAAATAATCCAAATTATTTTCTAACATTAAAGTTCAATTGGGTGACCATCTAATTATGTAGATCACATGCTCTATTTGAACGTTATCAAATAGAATAAATTTGATTGAATGATACATGAAAATTAGGCTCTTAATTTTGCTCAATTGTATATAGTGAAATTATTAAGTATTCAATTTTTAGTATAATAATCTCAAAAATTATGTCACTGGACCACTATTTAATTTTCTGATAGAACTAGAAACGGTGATAATTAATTAATTATATGTACTATATAAAATATTTTACATTAAAACTTTATATACATATATTGTAAATTGTAAATAGGACAATAAAGGGAAAAAGTATATTAGATGATATCAATTTTAAAGTCCTTACATTTAGCTGAAAAGAAAAATCTTAACTAGTCTGGTGTCTTTTCAAGTTTTAACTATTCCTTTTCATATAACAAAATGTTTGTGATGGCTATAAAATATAAAAATACTACTATAAATAAATTTTCTCAATAATGGGTATCCCCATGAAAAGGCAACGCAGCTGAGAGTGATTTAAACCTGAACATTTAATAGCATTTCCTTAACTTTTTCCTTCTTTTCATAACATTTTTGTTCATATTTACTTGTAGTACAAACATGTATGTGCCACTTTTAGTATAAATAAACCTAAATTGAACCAATTTAAATTGATCGGATAGTTATCTCATTCGTCTACTTAAGTAAGTATTTAAGGTTTAAATTCTATTTTGTATATGTAACAATCCATTAATCAGCGATAAATCTTTAAATAGAACTCAGATCTGTAATAGATTATTTCTTGACCTGTCAAACCGAAAAATACTATAAAAAAAAAAACTAGGTTGTTACTTGTTAATCCATTTAATAATTTTTTAGACAAAAAGTATATATAAAAATATAGAATTGCCGCATGATTATGTAGCAATTGTAACTTGACGTTACCACTACATATTGTTTGTGCTATTAATTTAATGGATTATTTTTTGTATAGAAAAAGGATCATTTTGCACATAAGCAATTAAGCATGATTAGATTTACCAATATCTAAACTCAAGTTCTTGAATGATTTGAATGTTAGGAACCCTTATCGGTTACCATTTTTTTAAAACTCAAATTTGACTTCCCAATGCACCAAATACGTATCTGGTCCATTTAGTCAAACTTTAGATAATTTAACGAAAAAAAACATAAAACGTTCTATTTATAATTGGAACATCTCAGTTATTTCTTTCAAAGGAAAAAAAATATAATGTATAAATTGTTCATTCAATAATGCCCTTTTAACATGAGATGTATAGATATTATGTATTTATGTGAATATTATAAATAGAGTAATGTTATATACATTTAATTTTTTTATAAATTAAGTTTAATCAAATTAAATAATAAAATTTGAAATAATATTATTTATAATTAATTTTTGTTAATATTAAACTAATTTAATAAAATTTAATTAACAAAAATATTTGGATATATAATATTATTCTTATAACTATTGAGATGAGATAGATAAATAGATATAGGATTATGAATTTAATATATGATTAATGAAATTAATCTTCTGATATGGTTAGGGTTGGAAAATAGATCATTTAGCTTATTGGGATCTGGGGTCTAGCTAGGTTTAACCTTCTAAAAGTTAAAATCATATTCAAATTATTTATTAGCCTAATTAGCTTTATATTTAGGTTTGTTAAGAAGCCTATTAGGCCAATTTAGGCCGGCTTGGACTTATTAAAATCTAATAATATAAACATAATTATTTTGTACAAACATAGGAGGAATGGATTGTGAATTTTCAATTTTTGGACCTTTCAATATGTAGCACACATAATTACCACCGGTCTATAATGTTTATTTGACATTTTAAACATTTTTGTTTTCTTTTAAATTTTGAATCTTAGGTCACAATTTAAAACTTATTTAAAATTATAGGCCTTAAATCAGGCTAAGGTCAGGCTGATAGGAGATTCGAATCCGTAATCTCTTAATTGAGTATGGGGAGATTATGCCATTTGAGCTATACCTCATTGGCACCTATAATAAGTTATAAGCTTGGTCTAACTTAGTTTAATTATTTTCCTACAAGTAATATCAAATTTTACTATAAATTAGATATTGCATAGGTATTATTTTATTTAGGTTTAATCATTTTATTGGTCCTTGTAGTTTTATTAAATTTTCAATTAGGTCTTTATATATATTTTTTTAATTGAGTTCTTATATTATTTTTAATTTTATAATTAGGTTATTTATAGTATAAAAAATGTTAGAGTTTACTGAATATTTTTTTGCAAATTGAAGGTATTCATAATTAAAAACCTAACTAGATCTTTGATCGTATGTATTTTGAAAAAAATATTCAGTTAATTTTAATATTTTTTATATAAAAATAATTTAATTACAAAATTAAAAATAGTGTAAAAAATTAAAAAAAATATAAAAACTTAATTAAAATTTTGATAAAATTATAGAGACTAATAAAATAATTAAATTTTTTATTTATTTTCTTGATTAATAATTAAAATGATCACATAATAAAATTTTGACATGTGAGAATCTATTCTCACCCCTGAGCATATGGAGAATCTAATTTGATATATTGTGTAAGATATTAGAAATGTGAATGTGTACAAAAGACTAGTCCAATGCAAGGACACAAAAACAGTGTTAGAAAGCAGCCAATGTTATTACAAACAAATAAAGATGAAATGATAAAACTTGAAATTATGACAAACCCTTTGGCCTTTGGGACAATAATAGACAATAGTCCTTATCTCATGATAGCTGACACTCTAAATTCTGTACAATATGTGGGACCTATTACAAGATAAGAGTTACAAATGTACAGCATCAAACAGATTCTTCATATACCACATTGATCCTACATTATTTCTTGTGGTCCATTACATAGTATTTATGAGAAATGATCATTCATATGGAAGACAAAGGATAAAATAGTCTTTTGTATTTTATTTGTTAGTTAAATTGATTTTTTTAAATTTATTCAATCAAATTTTTTTTTCAATTTTTTACTAAATATATT
>NC_029788.2:128466076-128466659 GCF_000816755.2 Arachis ipaensis
TGTGAGGATTTAAAATATGATAATAAATTTAAAATGTAACCATAGTTTGTAGAGTTTAAAAATTTTTTCTAAATATAAATAAATTCTCCACAAATAAGTGAAAAATATGAGGACGAATATGAAGGACTGATTTAATTGAGTATAAATTTGGGAGACTAATTTAACTAATTAATTAAAATTTAGAAATTTATTTTGACTTCTTACTTGATCATAATTATATTATGATAGTTGTGTATTTAGATTGGTGTTTAAATAAGTATATAAGAACTAAACACCTATTTAAAATACGCAATTATCATTTTTCATTTTATAAATATCATCTATCATGATTTATGGAGGTTCTTCCTGAAAAATATTATGTAACTATTTTACTAATATTCATTGAATCAATACGAGACATATTTCAATCAGGGTAGAGTTAATTAGTGTGGAGCCCATGCAATTTTTTTAATAAAAAATTGATTTACGAGAATCATGCATGTTTAATCTTTATAACAAAAATTCTTGTGAAATTGGAATTTCAAGTTTTCGAAGTCCGGAAAACTGTTGATATGGTTTATATTAAGATTTTGAGTAAGGTGAT
>NC_029788.2:128466737-128467227 GCF_000816755.2 Arachis ipaensis
TCAAAATATAAATTTAAAAAATTTATTTATCACTTTATTCTAAGATTTTCGGAAGAATAAATTCTTTATTAAAGGGGGGCACAACTATGTAGCACTTGTTAATTTTTAATCACTAAGCCAAATTATTGATAAATTATGAAATTCCAAAGTAGAAAAATGGAAAAAGGGGCCCTAATAAAATGTAAGGTCCATAATAATATTTTATTCCCAAAGTCTCAAGATATAAGATCCTTCATGCACTTTGAAGAGATCACAGACTCAGTGAGATGAAATTTTGCTGTTGGGTGCTATGAATAATAATAATACATCAGAATAGTTGTAAATGGAATTCATGTCATCACCAACTTAGCAAGACAATGCACAAGAATACAAGATTATTCTCTCATATTTTATTTTATAATTATTTAAAATTTCAACCATGTCAATTCAAGATAGTACAATCTCTACCAGAAAGAATCTCTCTACCAACATGACCACTAGTTGATAATAG
>NC_029788.2:128467241-128490567 GCF_000816755.2 Arachis ipaensis
AAAAAATTAGCATAAATCCTAAATCCTTTATATAATATAAAAGTATAGATATAAATATATGTAACGGTGCTATTATTATTTGATGTCAGTATCACAAATGAGTTATTAATTATTTGTTATCCCCTGATTATATTTTTTAAGCCAGTCAATTAATTTTCTATTATTATTTCACTTTCATACTTATAAATTTTAATAGTAATAAGGTTGAAACTTGAAATACATGTGGAGGGGGAAAAAAGAAGACCTCTTCTTCCATGAGTTTATACTTTATAGTCATCACAAATGGAGACAAGAATAAAAGAAAGAGAAAAGCAAAGCTATAAGCAAAGTCATCATATAGGAAAAATTAAAAATGGGATATTGAAAACTAATTGACATAATTAACAACTGATTGTGACAAATCAGCCACTATTATTGACCTAAAATCAAAACAAAACAAAACAAAACAAAGGCACCTACACTTGCACCAAGGGCGATTTAAGCATTGTCACGCCAATAAACCTTAACTCATACGACATTTCGTTCCTTCTCTATCTCAAAGGTTTTGGATTCAACTCCTACCAACTGCAATTGAGGAGAAAAAATATTGGTAAGTATGTGAAGAGTGTGTGGATGTGTGTTGTACCTAGAATTAGAAGTTGTCTAATCCATTTGAGATACCTAGAATTGGGGATTGTCTAATCCATCTGACAAAAGAAAAAAGCATTGTCTTTAATTCCACCCACAAAAGATATGGTATTAAGATTTTTCTTTTTTCTCCGTATTACTCACTTTATTTTTAACCAATATAATTGTAGCTTCTTAAATTTTACAACTAGAAAATGCCCAAGCTTTTTCTATCATATTTTGTTGGTGTCTGGATAAATTAAACAAGAATCAAAAGACGATAAGAGAAAGAAAGCTAAAAAACTTTAGCAATGTCTCTCTAGAAGAGATGGTCTAGCGTCAGTCTCTAATCTCTAACCACACCAGGTAATCTCTTCTATCCTTGCACCAGCTTTGGCAAGCGAATCAGCAACACTGTTAGCTCCACGCTTAATAAGATCGAATTGAACATTCCAATGTCGAACTACCATATGTTAGTATATAGAGCTGCTATCGCTAGAAGATGCCCGAATAAAATTACCTTTAAATTTCAAATACTTGAAATGCAGAGTTTGAGAAAAGACCACATCTAAAGAGTGGAATATATATAACCTAACCTGATAATTACATCAGTAACTGTTTTCACGACTTAAACTTATGACTTTAAAAGCACACGGAAACAACTCAATTGTTGCTTCAAGATTTCCTTTTGGAGGAAGCGTAAAGATTTTCATTAAATTTGTAAAGAACATATGCTTTTTTGTTCTTTTGATTTTTTTATTATAAAAACAACAATCTTCCTTTTACCCTTACTCGTTATGTGTCTTTGACATTTGAACCATTATGAAGAGCAACAAAATTGTGAGAACAAGAAGGTACCAAAATGAAGAGAGAAAGATTATGATCAAGGAATTGAAATTTGCAAAGGAAGTAGAAGAGGAATAAAGAATTTTCTGCACATTTCCAATGTCTGGTAATCGTACACAACGAATAACAATATATATCCTACAGACAGTTCCCCAATTCAATGGATCCTTATCAAAGCCATCATCATCATCTCAAGAACTAATTCTAGAATTTTCCACCATCATCATGATTATCAAATCACAAAATAGGTGAAGGGTAAAAATTTGTACTAACAAAAATTAAGAAACTAAAAAAATGAAGGGGAAAAAGGCTAACACTAATTGGGTTGGAGGAGGGCTCACAAATTAACTGTCCTAATAGCACTTCTTTTGTTTTCAACACCAACTATTTGATGAAACCAGCCTCTGACCTTTTTTCTTTTAATCTTCTCCAGCATTCAGTTTATTCTGCAATTTTCAACTATGGGATCTTTTGCTATATATAATCCCATAGAAGACCAATAATAGTATCCTTTTCACCAACAAAAAATAGAGTACGCATGTCTATGTCACAAGTTCACAACTCGAAACTGATTCAAAGGCCAATGCAGCAGGGATGGAAATTTGTATCTGCAAAAATGGTAGGGGGTGGTGGCAGCAATCCCACCCAAAATAATGTTTTTGATAGGTTTCGCTCTCTTAGCCAAATGTTTCTATTTTGTCTTCTCAAAACTCTATCTTGAAGAAAATCTCAAGCTGCAAAAATTTTCGATGAAACCTGTATTACTTGCCCCATTCATATTTCACTTTTGTACACAAACCATATTGCTCCTTATCGACGAATTACGATTCCAGGATATGACAGTTCCTAACAAAATCATTTGAATAATTGACATACTTGGTCCAGAACGGCCGTAGATGTTCAAAGCCAATTTGCAACCATGGTTTTGACTGGCCATTATAGTGAATGACAGCAGCCTTTTTAACATGCTCAACATTGGTATTGTTCTGATAACCCAAGCCTAGCATGTGCCAAGACGGATCAATCGGGTGAACATGACCTTTAAATGCGATCAAAGCAGGGGGCAGTGTTCCAAGCTTCCACATTGTCAGGTTTGACTTCAGATTCTGTCATAGGGAAACTTTTAATAATATCTTACTTGGAAAAAAAGAAAATTTGAAGACCAAAAGAACCATCGAAACCATTACCAATATGCCACACCTCTCAAACTATTTTGCATAAGTACTTCCCCTATTCGGCAGCAAGGCATTTTTTCAATTTTAGTTTTTCACATTCACTCTGCGTTGGCTTGAGCCTATCCACCTTAACGTGGAAAAAATGCCACACTGAACATTAGGGTAGAACCTTGGTAAATGTTTGAGAAGGGTTGCATGTTGGCACATAGTTTTGATCAGTGATGTAAAGGCAAAAAAGCCAAATAAGGAAAAAGGTCATCTATGTTCTAACTTAACAATTTAGACACAATGTTTAAGCCACTCGATTTCATGCCACACAGCATTAATTTAAAATGCACAAATTTAGTATGACTTTTAAACTAATGAAAAGAAATTAAACTTAGATAAACTGAGGTTGTATTAGCTAGAGGAATATGGATTTCTACCTCTCGCAGCCAAGAATGATATGTCTCTCTTATATTTGTCTTTCTCCATGCACGCAAATCAAAGATATTCATCCCATAAGCCCATGCACACTCATCAGGATCCAAATTCTTCGCAATGAGGGGATGGGAAAAATTGAAGTAGTTTCTGAAATGCTTAGACATTACCCACTCATCATCACCTCTGCAAGTTTCCACAGCTCCGTTAACTTTTCCCTGTAAGTCAATTTCCCAAAGTGGAGACAAGTCACGCTGAATCACCACATCATCATCCAAAAAGACCACCTTATCGAGGTTTGGGAAAAGCTGATTGACACACAAACATAATCAGCACAAGTCTATTGAAAAACAATTTATGTTTTTGAAAGAAAAGAGACAAGAATAAGAACGTTTTCTCAATCTTCAAATGTTTTGAGTAAAAATTGGCAATCTTTAGCTGTAAATGCTGATGAAAGCAATGTAAATGCTTCACAAGTCCAATTAACAATTACTACTTGCCAAGCAATACTAGCAGGTATGAGTGGGAACAGTCCACATCCCTCCACAGTTTCATGGTTTATGTTCTTACTTTATCATCTAGAAATTCCCACAAACTTGTTTGGGTAGGAATGCAGGATAGACCAACATTTCACTTCAAATTATTCTACATCATTTTTATTTTTCAGTTGATGGTTTCAATGCTTACTTCATGTACTTAATTTGCGTAAAAAAGTGGCATTCTGTCCCCAGAAGCACTTTTCCCACAACTAATTCAGTTCATCAATATTACATTCTCATAAACTGACGATGCAAAATTTTAAATATAAATATTCAATTGGGAGTGATCAAGCATACAATCATTTCTATAGTCGATTTATCACTTCTTTATCTTTCATTCTCATAAAATATATATTATATTCTACATAAAAACTTTACATAAAAAGTTGAAAGTTTCCTGAACAATTAGAAGGATAGATAGGAAGATAGAAAAAGAAAATAAAAAAGGGGATAATTGTTCAATACAACTTACCTCTGGTAAGTATATGCGCAGATGGTTGAGCAAAGATATGTATTTTGGACTTCTAGCCTGCAGTTTAGATGCAAATTTACGCGGATTGGTGTCACTGAGATTTGCTCCAGCAACATGGTTCCCATGATAGTAATTCCTGATCCCATTTTGATTTTCTACAGCTTCAAGTACTGGAATGTTTTCTCTAGTCAACCACTCGAATTGGTGAACACCTTTGACTTCGACTATAGCAGGGTTGGCAGGATTTAGTGCAAACCAAGAGTGCATACCCGCATAAGTTTTCTTATCAGTAATCACATGGAAGACTATCTTCTCGGGATTCAGAGACGACTGGACAGTAGAAGTGACAACTACTGAAGCAGCCAAGATGTTATCAGTTGACAGAATAAAATGGTGGTAAGAGTTGTCGGACAATAAAGGAAGCAACTCCGGAGGAGGCAGTTGCTTGCGTGCATGGGCATTTGATGAATATTCATCAGTCAAACGCAAAGAGAGACAATGGATCCCTTTAGGGATAGAACTTGCTGCAAAATGCTTATTCATTAGCTCTGCAAATTTAGACTCTCTGATTTCTCTCTCAAATTTCTCCATCTGTCTCAAAAAGCATTACATTGTGACAAAAAATCAATATAAATGTCATTTATTATAAATTTCAGCATAAGGACTGTGATATCTAGCAATTTAACATAAACAAATGTGACTGAGCTATTTGAGATAAATTAAAGATGCAGAGATCCCCAGCAAAAATCACACACCAATATTGGATATGCGCATATAGTTTTTTGAACTCCTGATAGAGATGCATAAATGAATATCATTCATGTGTAGTTAAGGTTGCAAAATGACATCATTACAAAACAGTAATGACAAATTAGGTCAACAAATTTTTGCCAACTGCATACAAATAAATATTTAGGAGCACCATCACATGTTAGAAAAAGAATGGAAAAAACATCCCAATTATTATTATAAGATAAAGTATAAACCTTAATATGAAAACAGCACGTCATTGAATTTTAACTTCTTCATAATTAAATGACAGGAAGTCTAATTTTTTTGTCTTTTTCAAGTGTCCTAGAGGAAATTTTATTAAGAAAAGGAGGATAGTAAAAAGATCAAGGAGGACAAGAGATCCTCCATACATAAGGTAAGAACAAACAAAATAATACATGAAACAAGTTTCCAAACCCTCACACCTCATCATATCTAAAAAGTAACACCCCTCTTAAAAGATCCTGTGCCTTGAACCCTACACTTTGTTAACGTCTTATGTATATATTAAACATAACCAAGAAAGACATACTTTATGTTAATGTAACAAGCAGCTTACCATTCCCCTTAACATAAATGCAAAAGTATTGGCATCGTATTGATTGTTCTTCATATCAGCAACCAATTGATCAAAAGAATCTGGCAGGTTTAGATCAGGTGGGATTTCCCCAGTCTTAACTTCGTTAAGAATCTTGTAAAAATCTCTAACCAGTCTCTGCAGAACCATAAATATTATCACCATGAGAGTTCAGATAGTAGTGCCTTAATAAAATCTTTAGAAGTCATGATGATAAAATTTATTACCCCTGAATCATCAACCCTACCAAGAAGCCTTGGTCCCAACCGCCTACCTAAACAATCTGGAGCACAAAACATTGAAAAAATAAGCATTCTAAAATTACCAGAAAATAATGAACATCTATAATCACCTAACTGACAAACATGAAATACCAGAGACTAAACACGGCAAATATTGCCCCACAATGTTTTCATTCATTAGTGGTTTTTCAGCTAAAAAAACACACAAGGAAATATTAATTCCTCACATGACAGAATCAACACCTCACTACAGATTTCATCAATATTCAAAGTGGGAGAAAAATTCCCTCCATATGAAATGCCTAAATGGCAAAAATCAACTGACCACACTTCAGCTTCAGATCCTAAATCAAAGGGGCACTCGTGAACTATCTAGTACCTTCAATAAATAAACTAGCATCCCAAAATATCACTTGCTTACAAAAAGAAACAAAATCCTAAATCACTTATTTCATCCGAGGATGCTTAGCCCCTCACTGACTCACTTGATCAATTTGTGCACTTCAAACGATCCAAATCCGCATATTTGGCAACTCTTTTTTTCCATGAACATTTTCATTCCAAGCTATTCAGAACCTAAAATAACCTTAATCCAAACACAACCTGAAATAAATCCATCATCCAAGGAAACCAAATCCTAAATCACTTATTTGATCCAAGTATGCTTAACCCCTCTCTAACTTCTATGAATGTGTGCACCTTAGAGGAGCTAAATCCGCATATTTGGCAACCGTTTTTTTATTCAAATTAAATCCATGATCCATCCCTCAATATATTAAATTAAGACAACACATATATCAACACAGGTAAACCTCAAAATCAAGATCTACATCTATATTAAAAACAAAACAAACTAAACAAAAACAACATTAAGAATGTATGAAATATAAGAATAAGGTGGGATTTAGGATTAAAAGGGGTACCAAATGAGGAGCACTTGTTGACACCTTCAAGGGTGACAAGAGCCGTGAGAATGAAGACAAAGGGCAACAAGAATGCGAGTATGAGTATTGTGTGGAAAAGGGTTCGATAAGAGATGTGGCGAGCCGCGACCTTGATCTTCATCAATGCACTGAACCCATTGCTGCTCGATATCGTGATGCTTCTCATGCTAGGCGAGAAGTGAAGCTGCATCGTCCTCTATGCTGATGCAGCCCCACCACAGCACCAACCCTACTACACCCTCGCCAAAACGCAGAAGCAGAAGCAGAAACAATAACGAAAGAAGAAGAAAGAGGAAGAGACGAAAACGACACCGTTTGAGATGGCGTCAAAACGCGCCACAGCATCAGATCCAACGCCGCAGGACCCAAATGCGCCAAAGCATGTAATCTGTTCCGCGAACGAGAGATCGGGTTCGGATCGGGGCTTCCCCAATCTGGGTAGTGGTGGAATCTGAAAAGTTCGGGTTTTTCTTCTTCTTCTTCTCCTTATGAGGTCTTCTAGAAGACCGCATTGGGGGGTTTTGGGGGTATTTGTTGCCAAATCGATCCCTTGAATCGATGGTGAAGAATCAATAATCAAGGGGGAGGTTCGTTTTCTTCTTCTGTGTTGGGTTCTGTCGATGAGGTTGAAGTTCCTCTCCCATGGATCAAAGAACAGAGAGAGAGAGAGAGAGAGAGAAAGAGAGAAAGAGAAAAGGGAAGAGAGAGAAAATCTGTGGTGTGTTTTTTTTTAATTATTTTTCTTTTTTCTTTCGTTTTGCTGGTTGATTGATTTCTTAGTTTCTGTTTACTTCGTTTTTTTTATTTATTTTTAATTAATTATTCTCAGATTGTTGTGGGTGGCCTTTTCATTGGTCCGATCTATAATTTCGTTTTCCGGGACATTTTTATAATTTTATGGGAAAAATAAAAAAGAAAATGGAAAAACCTTATGACTCAAAACTCAAAAGCGTGTTGGTGATAGAGAGAGAAAGAGAGAGGTATGAGGTGGGTGGTTTGACCTTGAGATTAGGGAGTAGGAAGCATGATGATTATAATCTTTGGAGCCAAATTTAGATTGTTTTCCCCCCTATCTTTAGGGATTATGTGGATAGCATTATGTAGGAGAATGTAATGGTTAACAATTTT
Organism: Arachis ipaensis; assembly: GCF_000816755.2. Lineage (NCBI taxonomy): Eukaryota > Viridiplantae > Streptophyta > Magnoliopsida > Fabales > Fabaceae > Arachis > Arachis ipaensis. The sequence continues at coordinate 128,474,962 of NC_029788.2, forward strand.
GGGATTATTCATTTTTGTGCAAGTGGAATCTTGGGGTTACTTACTGCCTACAACAGTAAATGGAATGCAACAACTCTATCACATGCGTCATGCACTAATTTGTTACAAATTTACAATCCTTTTTTTTTTTTTTTCATATGAGAGTGAGATAAGTGATATATTAATATTATAATTTTTGATATTTTTTTAAAATTATAAAAAAATAAAATAAGAGAGTTTAATTTTTGTATTTAAGATTTTTAATTTTTTTGAAACTAAAATTGAAGGATCCGATTTTTATATTCTAAATTAAACGATGTCATATTTGAGATTAACACTTCAATCATTCATAATTATGAAAAATATTACTATTAACCCAATATAAAAAGATAAAAAGTGTAGTTTTAATACTTGGTGTAACGTGAATTTTGTGTGTTTATAAAACATGTACATAAGAAGATGGATAGTAGCTGAATAAGCCACATAGTGCCAAATTTAGGCCTCTCCAATTTAGGAGCAATAAGCATAAAGCTACCAAACTTGACCATATATATAAAAAAATATTACTAGTTAAACAAAAAAAAATCACTAAATCAGTTATAAACACCAAATATATATTTACAAATGCCAAATATATATTTATATATAATTAATTAATGACTAATTTTTTATAGACATAACATAATTAAAAAATAATTAACAATTGAGAGGTATTTTTTTTGGTTGTCAATTGAGAGGTATTTGTATTTTACTATTTTCAGCTTCTAAATTCTCTTTTTGGTTCACAAACCCTTTGGTAATTTTTTTAAAAAAAAATTGTCTGGGGCTTAAAATAATTTGGGTCAATAATTGTTTTGGACCCAAAACTTTTCTTTTGGGTTTTTTTCTACAGCAGCTCTACACTTCCACGCTATCTCCTTCTTCCCCACAGAGAGAGAAAGAAAAACTAGAGAGAGAAAGCTGAGCTAGAGAGAGAGAGAAAGAGAGTGTGTGGCGATGAGTGTGGCACCTTCACGACAAGAAATTCTCTCTCTTTTCCGTTCGCTGATACGAGTAGCTCGAACCTTCCCAGATTATAACATTAGGGAATACATGAAACGACGCACCATCGATGCGTTTCGCGACAACCGCGCCCTCTCCGACGCATCTTCCATTTCCACTGCTTTCTCCGACGGAAAGTCTCAGCTCGAGGTTGCAAAACGACAGTCCGTTGTGTACTCTCTATACGCCCCTCCACTCAGGAGCGTCATGGAGCTCCAAAACCCTAAAACGCCTGCTTAAACCCTAGTCCACTACGGGTATGTAATCCCAACCTGTATTAATTCAATTTTGCTGCTTTTCTTGGGAATATTCGCGGGTTTTCGATTTTATGGTGTTTGATTGGGTTCTTACTATGTGAGTCTTACTAGTGTTGGTTCTGGATAAATTTGGAATAATTGTTGCTCAATTTAGTGCCTTTTTGAAAGTTTTTATTATTATCTGGTGTTGTTTATATAAAATTATTATTCTTTTGGGTGTATGTGCTATGTAATGTGTGGAATGTAGTTCTTGTTTGGTTCCTAGAAGAGGTTTTAGGATTAGGGTTTAAGTGATTTGGTTACTAAAAGAGAATTTTGTGTTCATATGTCTTTTGTAATTGTACTCAGTACTCACTAATCAGTCAAATACATGGTTGCTTATAGCTATAGACCTATAGCATGATCCCATTTCAGATTGCATCAATTGATGATTTTTTTCCCAAAACATGTTTGGAAAAATCATGATGAATTATCATTGTATGTTAAAACATTCCCAACCGTAGTGTGATTATTGATAGTATGCTGTATTTACCCCATCACTATTGGAATTATTGCAGGTTCCGAGGATGGCTCTTATTTTCTGCTGACAAGAGGACACATCAGACATGTGTGATTACTTGCCTTTGGAAGTGCAAATCTTTTGAGAATTCTATAGTATCTAAGTTTATGTATGTGATTATAAAGTTGAGGTAGTAATCTTCACTATTAATAATTGTGAAACCATTGATGAGTTGTTAGAATGAGTAAATCATTAGTTGGTTTGTCACTAAAATTATAATTTTATTACTATTGAAAGTTCCATTTTCCATTTAACTTGAACAATTAATTTATCATTTGCTTCATGAACAATAGATGGAGACAGAGTATTGGTAACTCAACTGTATTAGTTACTCATAAGGACGAGCGCATAAGAAAATGATTGGCATTCATAAAGTCATAAATCATAACTTGTGAGGATGAAACAACCAAGAATAAAACCACATCACCTTGATCAATTTTCTTTGTATCTTTCACCTGCCATGTATTCCTACTAATCTCAAAATAATATTATGACTGAGAAATCATTATGAAATATAATGCCAGGAAAAAGTACCAAACCTATAATGCATTTAGTTCAAATATTAGGCCAAGCTGCTGCACAATCAGTTTTGCTTTCAAACAAATGCATGCTTAGGTTCAGTTCAATTCTATTTCTATATGAATATCAATTGCATTCTCATCACTCAGTTCCCCTTTATGCTCAATCGGAAACTTGGGCATAAATCACCATTCCTGTTTGAAATAGGAAGGAATCATGTCACTGCCACTAACATTGAGAAAGAAGAGAATACCTTAGAAAACAACTGATAATATTAAATAAACTACATAACTAAAAAAATTGACGTTGAACATCACATGTCCATTTACAGAACCAAAAATCGTTTACACAAAAACGAAATGAGCTCTAACAATCTGGGTCTAATCAAATAATCTAGAATACAAATTAAACAAGTACACACTCAAATTGGATTTACGGCTCTAACATGATCAAGTTGTTTGTTACCTTTCACGTAAAAAAACTCACACCTTTACTCTTCATCAACTCAGCTTTATTTTCCATCTTAACAGGCATTGGAGCAGAGAACAGAATTCTCTCTTGGTGCCCCTGATTCACTACATTTCTGCCATTATTTTTTATCCCCCTTATATTAGGGTTCCTTCTGCCATCATCACTGCTACGTGACGGTCCTCCATTTTCCACCAAGGCTGCTTCTTCTTCATCATCCTCAGCACCCTGAGAAGAATCCACGGCGACATCTTCAGCTGCATTACCAACAATCTCAAAAACCTCTCCTTGGTCATAATCACTAGATGAACTTCCATCCAAGCAAGCCACATCTTCACTTAGATCCGGTTCGTAAGAAGCACTGCTGCCGCTATACACCTCACAGATCTTCCCATTCTCTGCAAACTTCACACTTTTCTTCACCCTAGGTTGGACTCCTTGTTTCTGAACAACAAAGACTCCATTTTTCTTAGGTGGCACTACAACATTGGCAACTCCATCACCATAACCATCAGCATCATCGTAATTATAATCATAGTTACCACCAACACCATCACCATGATCATGCTCTAAATCTCCTTCATTGGTTTCGGAAAGCTTACACAATCTGCTAATTCTCTCAACCCTGCCCCTCAAATTCTGCAAGAGCTTCCTCCTCTCATCATCATCACCTGAATCTCTAGGTTTGTTCACTCTCTGACAACCCCTGCCGCTCTTTGCAGCCTTGACACAACGTGTATGCTTCTTCACTGCTACCCCTTCGATTGAATCCAGAAACTGAACCAAATCCCTACTAATTGATCTCTTCCCATCCACAATCATCGGATCACAACCCTTCAAGAACAACAAAATCAATAATCTTAATCTATCCCTACAAAAAAAAAAGAGAACACAGAAAGAAGACCCAAGATTGGTTTACCTCAATGGAATCGAGCTGGAGAAGCAAGTTGACAACTTTGTGGGAGAGAGCAACAAAATCGAAGTGGGTATTGTGGGAAAGGGAGGATTCGAGGGAAGTGAAGGTAGACTTGATGAGAGCGAGGCGCTTGAGGCCCCTTAGGGTTCTCGATCTGCGAACGAGGTAGGAGCGGAAATGGGTTTGGATGACACGCGCTGCAGCATGTCGGAGAGAGAGTGATGAAGAAGAAGAGGAAGAGAGGGAGTGGTGAGTGAGGGAGGATTCGAGGGACTCGATGCGGTGGAGGAGAGAAGAGATGGAGGAATGAGGTTGAGGTTGAGGTTGAGGTTGGTGAGTGAGGATGTTGTTATGGGATTTGGGGAAATGGGAGCGGTAGTGGGGAATGATAGTGGGGTGGTGGTGGGGTGGTTGTTGTTGATGAGAGAGGAGTGAAGAAATGGCTTGGAGAAGGTGATCTTGTGGTTGTGGTGGTGGGGGTGGTGGTGAGGTGGTGCAGCAAGTGTAGGTGTAGGTGGCTGTGGGGGGGTTGCAGCAGCAATGAGTGCAAGAAGGAGGAGGAGGAGGAGGAGGAGGTTGGTGATGGTGGTGGTGGTGGTGGTTGTAGTAGGGAGAGGCCATTCAGTGTTGTGAGTAAGAGACCTCCAGCTTCAGCTTCAGAAGGTGGCTGTGACACTGATTCTCTGAGGACTGAGGTGGTGTAGTGTAAAGGTGTTTTGGGGGGGACATAAGGACATTTTAGTCATTCACTCACTCATTGCCTTATTTGGGTATTTAGGTCAATTCCAATAATTAATAATACTACATATCTTCTTATTCTCTCTAATAACTTTTTTTTTATAAAAAAACTAGTGTTATAAATAAACTGGATAACGCTACATTACTAATTTATTTTATTAACTAAATTCAATCAAATTAGTCTAATAATTTAAGAATTGATAACTTGTTCATTTAGTATTTTAAAAATTATGAGTGGTTTTTTTATTTATTTAAAAATTATGATGTTTTGGTTTTTATCAAAATTAATCATTATGCTATTTGTGGTTTATATCAAAATTAATCTAAAAGGGAAAAGTTTCTTTTCAATTTAGAGATTTACACAATGCAAAATAACAGTTTTTTAATCATATTGCTAACTAATACCAATAAGATGAGATAAACAGAAATTGGCAATAATTTTTTGACGTGTGGAATCTCGAGGTTGGAGAAAAAAGATGCCTACATATGGTTGAGAGAATATGATATGATGATAGGGAAATTGGTGTCTACTCAATGCTCATGCTTTTTTCTTTTCTATTCTTTTTGGTCTGTGGGTCTACTCTCTCAGTTACAGCATCATGTGTAAAAGTGCATTTTCTTCTAATTCAACTTAGTTGCAGAAAGGATTAAAGGTTCACAATACTTAATCCAGTTTAACTTTGCTCATAAGTTTTCAAACTACAGCAACAAACCAGAAGAGAAAAGAGAATATGATATGCCGGCTCATATATTGCTAGTCCAGTTTGTTCTTTCAAGCTAGCAGTGGAATCCAGGAAAGAAGTGTAAAAGGACAGAAGATGCTGATTTTCCTAAAAAGAGAAGCAGTAAATTTGGCCTTAGTTAAATAAATTTAAGATCATTTTTCTTTGTTTTCACATTCTTTTTACATTGCCATGCAAGTATTATTCATTTGGCTCTACTGATGAATATACAATGGCAGTAAAAGATTATGACCTTCCAGATTATATAGTTCAAACAATGAAGGCAAAGTATTTGATCAACCTCTATAAAACTTTAGGCTATTGCTCAAATGCTGAATACGCTGTAAAATAATGTCACAAGAAAGACAAGTAATGTTCCAGTGAGTAACTAACAAAAATTCATTTTCCATTGGATAGTATATTTTCAGATGCTTTCTTCAACATGGCAGCATGCTTTTGTCCGCGAAGGTGGAAATTATAAACTGTTTCACTATTACATACCACATTACATATAGAACATACTTTAACTGCTGCGGCCGCTGCTCCTCCTTCGAGAACTTTCTTCTTCTTTTTCTCCAGATTCTCTGGAGTTTCAATTGATTTCCTCTTACACTTATTCCACAATTGTGGCCCTATAACCGGATTAGATGACCCATCGGCCGGTGGATGGACTTGTGGCTGGGGTGGTCTTAATAATTCTCTTAGTTTCTCTACGTTCTTCTTGTGCTTCTTTCCTAATTTATGTTGATCCAATACCTCTTTGCTGGTGCAATCTATCTTGCAAACTTCGCAATATGCAGGTTGAACATTCACAGTTTTAGGTTTCTTCTTCAGCAGCTGCTTCCATTTATTATTGCCAAGAGGTTGTGCTTGAACTTGCATAGCTGTATTGGTCCACCATGCAGCGGGATTAGTATTTGCAACAGCCAACTGTTCTGTGCCATTTGATGCCATAGAGATCACCTGAAATGGGTTGTATGCATTATCTCTACATTCAAACCAATAATAATACACAATGCAATTAACAATGATATGCATAGTTGCACACATATAACTACTTCCCATTGCATTCTATCGCTGAATTTCACAATTCCACAGTATCATCGTTCTCTTCTCTTTCCATGAAGCATACATTACAATAAAATTTCAATAGATAATCTGCAACCTAATCACTTTCAGAAATGCCATCAAACGAGGACATCATAGCTGATGTATTCAATTTCATTTTGAACATCAAATGGAATTCTATGATTCCTGAACAAACATTTCCCACCATTTCCACAGCATTCCAAAACACCATCAATCCCTTTATCACAATCACAATCATTTTGTTTTTCTTCTTAAATTGCTAACTCAAATTTCAAATTGCTTGACAATGAAGTATCACAATAATCACATTTCGTTTCCACCACTACCGATAACTTTCCTTCTACAACCATTGTCATTTACCAAAAAATACACTAACCAAAGAACAGAAAATCACAAAAATTGAAACTTTTACGCAGAAAAGAGATACCCACTTACATCTCCATAAGCAAGAGGGTCAGAACCATATTGTATAACAGCTCCTCCAGCAGTATCACCCCAATTTTGAGCATTGGGATCATAGTAGTACCCAGAAGAAGCCACCAACGAATTAGGGTCATTACCCACAATTTGGGTTTGGGTTTGGGTGTATGAGTAATTTTGGGGAAGAAGTTGTTCAGGACCACCAACAACTTGGGTTGTTGGCAATGGCAATGGAGGAACATAGGAATCAACACCCGGAGGGTTGACCACAGGTTCTAAAACAGTGTTGGGAGGAATTGAAGAAGGAGGGTTAGGGTTTTGAGGGTAAGGGACGAAATTGGCGGTGTACGATGATGAAGATGGAAGAGGAGGGTATGAGTATGAATATAATGAAGATGAAGAGGGTAGTGTTGGGGTTTGGGTTTGGGCATGCTGAAATTCAGGCCAAGTGGTGTAGTCCATGGCTATGGCTATGATGATGCTAAGGATTTTGTTATGATTAGGGATTTCAATTTCGTTTGCATAAGAATAGAAAGGGGTAAGGGGTTTGGTTATGGAGGACGAAAACATAAACATGTAGAAAATGGTTGTCTAGAAAACACGTTAGGAAGCATTTCCCATGATCAAGATCATCAGTAATAAGCATAATTCTCAAAAACGAATCGGTGATAGAACTACTACTAGTTTATTAATTTATTGGTTTAATCGGTGAAAATTAAGGGGAAATCGACTTCACGTAAAATTGATATCGAAAAGTCGTTAGATAAAAATTTAGTTAAATCATCTAATGATTCTTATATATCAACTTTACTATCATATATTATTGGTATTTTATACTATTAGATGAAATCTCACATAATTAAAACACTAATAATAATTAATTAATGACAACAAATCATAAAATTTGCTGACTTCCTAACACTCCTCCTCGTAAGAAGACCCAAATTTAAATTTAAGAAAAAAAATTTTTATTAATTGTAACCAGTTCTAACTAATTTTGTCTGGTTTATATCGATTCTCATTGATTTTGATCGATTCTTTTATTTAAACGGTCAAAATACTAGATTAAATCAATTTAAAATTTAATTTATTGATTTTTGGGTCGAATCGATTAATTTAATCCGGTTTTAACCACTATGGTAAAAAGCATATATGTATATTATTGTATGATGGATTAATGATAGGTAAAAATTCACTTGTCAAGTTTTTTTTTATTAAAAATTTTTTTATTTCATTAATATATGGTCGGGTCCACGGGTTGGTTTGGGTTCCGCACCCCCAAAACCGTTATCCGAACCAATTACTAGAGAGAGGCATTAGTTTCGTTCGGGTCGGACTCGATTACCCGTTGATTCCCGAACCAATTTAATTGGTTCTGACGGATAATCGTGTACTCGCTACCCATGCTCACCCTTAATAAGTTTGCCGCACCTCCCGACAAACTTCACTCCAAATTCCCATAAATAATTGCTGAGAACGAAGTTCAAATTCTTAAACCATTATCGTCGTCTCTAGGGCCACGTTTGGATGTGAGACCAGGATAAGACAAGGAACAAGACACAAAGGATAGAGACACAAAATTTTGTATTCTTGTATTCTATTTGGTGATAAACTAGAACAAATTATGAAATATCATTTTTTTTCATTCAAAAAATTTGAGAAGAAAAATATAATAATAAAAAAATATAATTATAAAAAATTAACAAGAATAATGAAAGAAAAATAAAAAATAAGTTGTGTCTCTGTGTCCTTCCTGTCAAGATGGACACAAAATACACTAATTCAGTATCTTTGGACACAATGTCTCTGTACATGTCTCATCTGTCAAACATGATTTTGGGTCTTTGTGTTCCTGTCTCAGTGTTCTGTCCCTAGAAACAAACTTAGCCCAAGAGTACATAGGAGTACACAAAAATACATAGACAACAAGCATGACTTCTTCCTCGCCGGCGGCAATGGCAACCACTATCATCGTCTCTAGAAATACACAGATACACATGAATAAACCATACTTAAAAAGGATTTTTTTTCTATTATAAATTAAAAAAACATTATTTCCCCAAAAAGATACTACTTATTATATGTACTCTGAAGACGATGATGATGGTTGTCATTGACCATTGTAAAGTTTACAAATTTGAGTCCGTCAGAATCCGGGGTTAGGAGAACTCTACTAATATTATGGAGTTCGTGGGGAATGCAGCGAACTTACCTAAAATTCAAAAAAAAGAAACATATCCTGGTATTAAAGGTCATCTGTTTACTTTTATCAGGTATACTACGAAATGAGGGGTATTAAAGGCAATCGACGAGATTAATGGACTGCAATTAAGGAGTAAAGAGATCTTGTGGGTGAGACTAAGCATAGGAGGGGATTGATATCCGGAGAAAAATTGCTACGTACGATGAAGATACCAGGGAGTTTCCTGATGAAAAACAGAAAAGAATTTAAGAAAAGAATATTAAGGTGAACAAGAAAGGGAGAATTGTCTTGGAACACCATAGAAGCGAAGAACTAGGAGTTTAGAGGGAACCGTTGGAGTTGGGATGGGATGCAGTGGTGATGATGCCACACGGGTTACGGGAGACAGAGCATGATAAGGATAGAAAGGGAATTTCCGTTAGAATTTGGATGAGTGGCATGAGGATTTTTTGAAAAACGCGAACGGCTAATTATATGGTGTACCCGACAATTATAGTGAGTGCGAAATTTATGGGATCTCAAATAATTAGTAACGAAACAATCTCTGAAAGAACGAAGTCTTTGATATATAGCGATAAATGGAAAGAAGGGACTGATTTGGTGTTGAATAAAAGTTTAATTAGGGCTGGGGTTGAAGCATATAAGGCCCAATATGTTAGAGGGGTGCGGCGGCGAAGTGGTTGTGTGGTGCGTTTTAAAAGGGCCTCCTTGTTGGCTACTGCGGACGACAGTGAAGAGAGGGGCGTGGCTGATCATGAAGTTCGCGAAGGGATTGATGCCATGGTGAACAGCATTGACGAGGCAGATCTGGAAGCAGCGTGGAAGACCGCTGCTGGCGGTGGAGGTGATAATGTCTGCGCTGAGTTTGATGGCGTGGAGGGTAGGGAGGAGCGTGAAGCCCCTAATGCACCCGACAAGTAGAATCAAGCCGGGAAGGAGATTGGCGGTGCAGAAAATTGTCCGAACAGCACAGCAAAAAAAAAAAAAACATTCCACCAAGTGTAGTAAATGATATACATGCTAGTTTGGACGGGAGTGGTATGTAGCATGTTGGCATATGTTTAATGAAAGATGATGCAATGCATGATTCAGATTTCGAGGATGAGAATACAGTGGTGGAAAAAACTGGATTAGAGGATGAAGGGTCTGTAAGGAACTTGGAAGATTCGGAGGAGTCAGAGCAAGATGCAGACGGTGAAACTAATTAAGATGAGTACGAAGGAAATTGAGATAAAGATATGGCTAAAAACAGGGCTGGATGGGATCTGTGGCCGAATCAAGAGCTATTTTATATGACGAGGATGAAGACATTATGGCTATTCTCAAAGCTCAGAATGAAGTATTGACACAAAAAGAAGGCAAGCAAAACAGAAAGAGAAAGCAAGAAGGAGCCGCCCCAAAAACTCGAATAAGGTGTGTAATAAAATTTTTAAATAATTTTTAGTTCGTGGCATGTGAAGGTCTTAGGGAGTGTTAGAAAGTGGAGAATGTTAAAAAAAAAATTAGTGTAAAAATAATGTGAATATGTTAGGATTGATAGAGACAAAGAAGGCGGTGATTACTAAGTTTAATGTAGTGCAAATTTGGGATAATGATGCAGTAGGTTAGGAATTTGTGGGATCGAAAAGTGCTTCCGGAGGTTTATTAATAATGTGAGATGATATGATGTTTAGGTTGAGTAATTGTTACAAAGGGGAGAGATGGTTGTGTATAAAAGAAAAATTGACAAACAATAATTTTTATTGTGCAGTTTGCTTGGTGTATGGTGTGCATACAAGAGAGGAGAAATTTGCTGTGTGGGAAGAGTTGAGTTTTTTATCGGGAGTGTGTCAAGTTCCTCTTTGCTACATGAGTTACTTCAATGTGGTTGTGCAATTGGAAGAAAGGAAGGGGGCTAGTGTGTTAACAGCAACATCAGAAAACTTTAAAACACAGATACAGGATATGGAATTAGTGGATATAGAATTGAATGACCATAAGTTTACGTGGTTCAGGGATCAATCATCCAGTCGAATTGATAGAATGTTGGTGAGCTTGAAATGGGTCGAGAAGTTTTCTGAGACATAGCTTAGAGGTGGCCCAAGAGGTTTATCTGATTATTGTTCGCTGTTAATGGAAAATAGTAGAATGAAAGGGGGTACGAGGCCGTTCCAAAGTTTAGACTCTTGGTTTACACATGAAGGATTTCTCCGAATGGTGAAGGAGGAATGGCGAGGTTTAGGGGACATTCATTTTACTGAAAAGTTAAAGGCGTTGACGATACCTTTGAGTAGATGGCATAAGGAGAATTTTAGTGATATGGAGTTGAGGATTTAGAAACTGGAGGATGAAATCAGGAAAGTAGATGAGTTGGTTAGTGATGGGGCTTATCAAGGAATATTGGAAGCAAGAAGAAGGGCCCTTGTTAGCTGCGGTAAGAAATGGTACATTAGGAAGGAACTACATTGGAAGCAGATGTCAAGGTCTTGGCATGCTAAGCACATGGACAAGAATACTAGATATTTCCATAACTTAGCCTTAGCAAGAAGAAGGAGCAATCGGCTTGATGCTTTAGTAATAAATGAAAGATTGATGAGAAATCAAGTCAGAATCAAGATTGTTATCCGGGACTTTTACAAAAGCTTGTATCATCAGGAAGTGTCGCCATTGATAGGTTTTCAGGATGGACTAGTTAATCGGATTCCGGATGAGGAGGTTGCAGAATCGGAGAGGATGTCATCGGTTGATGAGATAAAGGATGCAGTATGAGATTGTGAGTCGTCTAAGACTCCTGGTTGTGATGGGTACAATATAAACTTCATTAAGAAGTGTTGAAGAGATATCGGGTCAGACTTCACTACAGCTGTCATGGATTTCTTTCAGTCTGCTACTCTCCCAAGGGATTCTAATGTCACATGGGTGGCTTTGGCTCCAAAGTTTGTTGGAGCTGAGGAGATTAAGGATATTCGGCCGATAAACATGGTAGGATGTGTGTATAAGGTCATATTGAAGGTGTTAGTTCAGAGAATGAGGATGGTAATGCCAGGATTGGTTAGGGAGACTCAAAGTGCTTTTGTGAAAGGAAGAAAAATCCATGACGGGTCTTTGATTGCGTGTGAAACTGTGCAGTGGCTAAAGATGAAAAAGAAGAGCTCGGCGATAATTAAGTTGGATTTTCAAAAAGCCTATGATAGAGTAAGGTGGAGCTTTGTGGATATTGTACTTCAGAAGATGAGATTTGGGCAAAATTAGAGAGGGTGGATTAAGGAATGTGTTTGCACAACATCAATGTCGATTCTGATAAATAGCTCACCATCTAGATCGTTTAAGATGGAATGAGGCTTACGACAGGGCGATTCTCTTTTTCCATTCCTATTTGTTCTTGTTGTTGATGTCCTCCATAGGATGGTAGGAGGGACAGTTAGAAATGGCAGGATTGCTTCTCTGTTGGTTGGGTAGGACAATGTTGCATTGTCTCATTTGCAATTCGCGGACGATACCATACTATTCTGCTCTCAGGAAGAGATATCTATCAAAAACTACAAGCGACTCTTGCGGTGCTTTGAGCTGATGTCTGGCCTGAGCATTAATTTTGATAAATCTAGTTTGATTTCGATTAATTGTGAGTAGGAGTAGTCACGAAGGATGTGTAGATTGTTGGAGTGTAAAAAAGCTTCGTTGCTAGTTAAATATCTTAGCTTTTTTTGGGAGCGAATCCGAGGTTAGTCAAGACTTGAAAACTGATAATAGATAAAGTTGAAGAGAAGTCAGCTTGTGAAAAACAAAAACGCTTAATAAAACTGATAAATTGGTCCTCATCAAATCTCTGCTGAATAGTGTGACAGTTTATTACCTCATCTTATATAAGATACCCAGAGCAGTGATATAGAAGTTAATTTTCTTGCAGAGAAAGTTCTTGTGGAGTAAGGAGGATGACAATCATGTGTTACCATTGGTGAGTTGGGATATTATCCAAGCCCCAAAAAAGCTAGGAGGTCTCGGAGTGGGTGATACAGTCATTCGAAATACAGCTCTCTTATTCAAGTGTGGTGGAGATTTTCAAAAGAAGATTATCCATTATAGAAGAAAATTGTACGCTCCTATAATGATTTGAATCCAAACATTGTTCTCTCTTGTCAACCTGTGCCATAGAAAAGAGGCTCATGGAAGGATATATGCCAGTTACAGATAAAGGAGCAACAGGTGAGAGACAATATGATCAGAGGATTATCTTTAAAAGTAGGAGAAGGTAAAAGAATTTGCTTTTAGGAAGATAATTGACTACTATGTAGTATGCTGAAGTTAGTCTTTTCAAGGCTTTTCTCAGTTTCAAACTAAAGCGGATCAGTAACAGGAGATTGTGGGTTCTGGGATGGATTAGAGTGGATATAGAATTTTCAATGGAGAAGACAATTATTCTAATGGTAGTTGGAGTTAGTTAATCAACTACACGTAGTCCTTCAATGAGTCATATTAACACATGGAAGAGAGGACCAACTAATGTGGAAATTTGATAAATTAGGAGTCTATTTTACTACTTTATTTGTGCAGGTTTTGCAGGTTAAACTATTACCGAAAGATATTACAAGTTACAATTTTTCTAGTTCTATTTGGAAGGGTTTGATCCCACTACGAATTGAGTTGTTCACCTAATTTGTGTTAGTGAACAAAGTCAATGCTAAAGAGAGATTAAGTAAATTTAGTGTCATTGATAAAAATGATACTATTTATGTTTTATGTAAACAGGATACAGAGAATGATTACCACTTGTTTATTGGTTGTGAGTTTACTTGATAGGTGTAATGTACTTAGTTGTGTCCCTATAATAAACCATGGTGTATTTCAGATTCAATTAAGCAACATTTTGAGATTTAGACAGGTGCACTTGTAAGAAAGAAAAAACAAAAAACATAACAGATAGTTGATTAATTTTTTTACTATCATTTAGAGTACTTGTTTGAAAAGAAATAACAATTTTTAAGAATTATGGAACAAATATTACAAAAATAGTCAACAAATTGATTAGGAGTTACAAAGAGTAAAATAATATTTAATCTTTTAGATTGTTAATAGCATTGTCAAAGATGATTAAAAATTAATTTATTTTATCTGTCTAGTACTTTTATATTGATACTCCACTTTGATAGGTTGAACTTTTTGTTTCAAAAGAAAATTTGATAATAGAAGCAGACTAATTAATCAAAACAAAAACAAGTTATGATAATCCTATTACATTCATAACAGCCAAAGCAGTAGAAATGAATAGGAGTACAAAGCAAAACATCTGTAAAATAAACATAGATCCTCCTACTTTCCCATAATTTATACCTCTTTTTATGTCAACTACTATGGGTAAAAAGCAAAGGAGGTGTAAAGAACCAAAAAAGGAAAATAGATCTTACAAAAAATAATAAAGAATCCTCAAATTTAACCCATATTGCAGTGTTTGTAAAACTTGATCAATGATCTTGTTTGTTCCTATGCCACCACAGCAGGCATGTCCTTGAGCCAAGCATCAAGTGGCTTACCAATTGAGTAAACAATGAATCCAATATCACGCAACTTATCAGCATCAACAATGTTTCTTCCATCAAAAACAAATGCTGGCTTCTGCATGTTCTCATAGATCCTCTGGTAATCAAGGGTCTTGAACTCATCCCACTCAGTAAGAATGCAGATTCCATGTGCATCCTTTGTGGCTTCATATGCATCCCAAACCACACTCACTTTCTTCACGGTAGAAGGACTAGTCGGCTGCAAGTGGATCGGATGGTCCCAATCGAACTTGTTCATCGACAGATCCCTCTGGATTTGGTCCTCGGTTACCTGTGGATCATATATGCTTAGGTTGGCCTTGTCGCCAAGTAGCCCCTTGCACACGTCAATGGCCGGGGTCTCCCTTGTGTCACCGGTATCTTTCTTGAAGGCGAATCCAAGAATGGCAACCTTCTTGCTTGAGACAGTGTTGAACATGGATGAGACTACACGGTTCACGAACCGGCTCTTCTGGTAATCATTGATCTTGATGACTTGCTTCCAGTACTCGGCCACCTCAGGAAGGCCGTTGCACTCGCAGATGTAGACAAGGTTCAGGATATCCTTCTGGAAGCAGGATCCACCAAATCCAACACTGGCATTGAGGAACTTGGGTCCAATTCTTGTGTCAGTACCGACAGCAAAGGACACCTGCTGGATATTTGCCCCGGTAGCCTCGCAAAGCGCCGACATTGCATTAACAGATGAAATCCTCTGCGCCAAGAAGGCATTGGCAGCAAGCTTAGACAGCTCAGCAGACCACAGGTTAGTGGTTAGGATTCTCTCTTCAGGGACCCAGTGAGCATAAACTTCCTTCAATGTTTGGAGAGCTTTCTGGCCTTCTGGGGTCTCCCGGCCACCGATAAGGACACGGTCTGGCTTGAAAAGGTCTTCGATTGCAGTTCCCTCAGCAAGGAATTCCGGGTTTGACAGGATCTGGAACTTGATTCCCTTGCTATTGTGAGTCAAAATTTTCTCTATAGCCTCAGCAGTCTTGACAGGGACAGTGGATTTCTCAACAACGATTTTGTCTGACTTTGAGACATCAGCAATCATGCGAGCAGCGCTCTCCCAATAGGTCAAATCGGCTGCTTTGCCGGCTCCAAGACCCTGAGTTTTCGTTGGGGTGTTGACGGAGACAAACACAATGTCAGCCTCAAACACATGCTTTTCAACATCAG
>NC_029788.2:128490676-128493615 GCF_000816755.2 Arachis ipaensis
GCTCATAGATGGGAAGCTGGTCGCTATTCCAGGCTGCAATACGGGGTTTGGAGATATCGACAACAGCGACTTCAATGGATGGGCACTTCAGTGCAATGACTGCCATTGTAGGACCCCCAACATATCCAGCACCAATGCAGCAAATCTTCACCATTCTTTCTTTCTAAATTGCCTAACCACATAACGATTGCGAAACAGATCAGTAAGATCATAATCAAGCCAAAGAAGCCATTAACAATTTTCATAGCAATCATTTCACATCTAGTTCTACTAATGCAGCATAATACAGACTCTATTGAAAACTTTTCAACTGTAACAAACATGGACAACAACATGCTTAATGCTTATGCCTTAAAAGAGTGCAAGACTTAATAAGTTTAGGAACAAGTCACATGAAGAATAAGCCAATTATCAATAACTTCACATCATGGAGGTTCCATGAAATCTGAGATTATCTTCATTTTTAACAATCTTAAGCAGAAACAACAAGTGATTTCAAATTGTAGATTGCCTTTGTTTTAAGAATAGACAGAAAAATGAACAACATAACATGTTACGTAAAATTAGCTAGAAGTTAAAAAATGCAATGATTCGGATCAGTAAATACCAAAATTAAGAAGACAGAAACCAGATCAAGCATGAGTAGAGAAGATCCACATAAAAGAGGAAACTTGAAAGTGATGACATGAAAGAATCCAGATCTAACACACGCATGCAAATTTGAATGCTTGGTGATTTGATAGTAAAGCTTAAGCAATTAGCATGAATAAAGAAAAAGCAGATCTAGCTACAACTGAAGAATCATGAGCTAAATGCACTTGATTACTGAATTCAATGCAAACCACCTCGAATTCCAACAGATCCATTGTTAATTTTCCTTAAACCAAATTCACAACACAAAACCACCGACAAATAACATACGATACATTTGAATCAAGCTCAAAAATTGAACAACAGAACAACATAGATAACTGAATATAGCAGAAACAGATCTAAGTATTTCAGTGAAAAACATAAACCCACCAATCAAAACATAAGAATCACACATACACGTAACGAAAAAACAGAACTTTCAAACGAAGAATGTGTAATCCAACAAGAAGGGGCATAAAAAAACGAACTTTGGCATAAGACACAAGGAAAACACCAAATGGGGCATCAAGATTTTACCTTGAGAGATGAATGATGGACCCTTTTGACTAAGAAACAGAGCAGAAGAGGAAGAAGAAGAAAAAAGAACGATTTTTGTGGTGATGTGTAAGAAGTGAAGAGCATGAGAAAGCTTATATATACCCAACGAAAATCTGGGCTCTGGGACCCCAATGTGTTATTACCAAAAAGGACATGCTTCCCGGTCGGTGCCAAGAACCTTTCTCTATTTTGCTGTAATTTTTTGTTAGTTAGAAGTTAGAACATAGAACATATATTCTATGATTTATTTCTGATATGGGATCATATTTTATTTTGTTTGGTGTGAAAAAAATGTATTTTTTTTTTTTATGTTTATCACTATGTGTAATATAACAACTACTTTTTTTTTTACCAAAGATAGGAGACTCGAACCTGCAACCTCTTAATTGAGTATGGGAAACTATGTCATTTAAGCTATTACTCATTCGCTAATATAACAACTACTTATAATTTAATAAATCTTTGGAATTATTAAAATGTGCATAGTATTATTATGTAAGTACCTTTTATGCATGTGTAATGTGTTGAATATATAATATATAATTTGATGAATTTGAATATTCAATTCTCAATATTTGATTCACGTAGAACACTTTAGGATTATTATTTTAGTTATATTATATTATTATATATTTACATACGAACATTTTAATATCTTACAAGTTATACAATAAATATATAAAGCATGCCATTCATTTTAAAATATTTGTGAACAAAATTATTTTGTAGCATATAACCAATGAATTATATAATTCAAATAACATAGTCTCACCATATTTACCTAAAAAATCGCAATTTTAAATTTCTCTATCTTTGATAAAAAAAAAATTATAGCATATAACATCATAGAATATTTCATAGTATTGTAATTGATGAATGAAATAAAAGTATACACAAAGCAAATATTAGAAATTTAGAATTACATTCTTAAATACATGTTTAACCAAAATTTTCATAGAAAAGAAGTTTAATATAATTATGCAAATAAATCATATGATGATATTATTTTTTGTTAGTCATAGGGAACGGGCAAATATGGAAATTTAGATGAGTTTACGGAAAAGCCCATGGATTTGATTGTTTACTTTGCATATTGTAACTGTAATGCAACTGGCAAATATGGGTTTACAGCTTCTTCGCGCGTTCCACGCGTTTTTTTTATTTTTTATTTTTTTTTCTGAGTGTCAACTTCAATTTCAAGCATCACAAAAAATGAAAAAAAAAATAATAATAACGATTTTGCCATTTGCCACCTTCCAAGAAGAACCTCCCATCATGTTTCACTATTTATTCTATATATTCATTTCTATTTAACTTAATATTATTATTGTCAGAATAAAATTCCCTTTCATGTGATTTCTCCACTTTTTAAATTGTTGAAACTTTGATGGTTAATAACTTCTATAATCTTTTTGTTTCTCTCTTTTGAGTTGTACGTAACTTTAGAATTCCGATTTTGAATATTATATTGTATTAATTGGAACCATAAGCATAAAGCATATGCAATAAAAGGTTGTACCTTAAGCAAGGGAATGAAGGAATAATGGAAAATGCATCATTAGATTTACCTAATGTGAGATTCAAGTAAAGATCTCAAGTTTTAAGTCTCTCGTAAAATGTGGAAAAAGCAAATATAATATAAAAAAAAAATACAAATCAAAATATCAAATTGCCAAAAAATGAGAAGGAAAATTAATCATAAGAACTTTTGTGGTGTATGGGATGGGATGGGAAATGAAATGAAAGAC
>NC_029788.2:128493778-128501452 GCF_000816755.2 Arachis ipaensis
ATCAATGAAAAGCATTCATTAGTGACATGATACAAGTCCTTGGATTATTTTCATTTGGCTATTCCATCAATTATATTTAGTGATTGAAAATTTGTCACTTATACAAACAATGCTTAACAAAATATCATGTCCTTTTCTTTTCCTTTATAAAATTAAAGATTATAATAATAATATATGAATAGGTTGTAATTTGTTCTTTTCCTTTCTATTTCATTCTAAAGTAACAGTTTTTAAATCATCAAATTCTGAATATAATTATTGAGAGGGAGAAGAGGAGCAGAATTTTTCATGTGCGTTTAGGTATTGACCAAAATGATTATAGTACTTCCTTTGCTATTAAAGTAGATGGTGCAATCTTCAAATCTAAGAATGGACTTTGCTTCAGAAGTTAGGAAATAAATATTTGAGTGCAATTGAAGCTACAAAAGAAGAAAAAATATTACCAATTTTCTCGATAACAAAAATCTTAGAAAAAAAATATCTTTGAAGTTTGAACAGTCTTAGTGAATGAATTTTCTATTTTTTCTTAATAACAGAAAAATGCATTCTTTATATTCCTTATTGCCACTTTCTTTGTTTTTCTTTGAAAAAGATATACAAAATTATGTGCCAATTTTAGTGAAATGTCTTTATAACATTTCTAAATTCTCGTGGTTTTTATATAACTTTTTTTCTTTTTATAATAAACAGAGATATTTTTATTGTTGGATAGATTTGGTAATGGACCAAACATAAAATCTATGGACTTGTCTCACATTTTCAACAAGTGTTAGGCCATTGACCACATTCATGGCTTAATTAATGTAATCATATGCAATTGGACCACAAATGAAGCCTAAAAGTTCAGAAAATTTGTATGATTATCACCTAATTAGCTTAGACTTAAGGCCCTTTTTTCTTGGTCTAAGTCCCAAAGGCCTACATAAGCTTGCTTCATCACCAACTATTTAGTAAATTGGGCATGTATGGTCCAAGTCCACACTAGAGAGGCAGGAAGGGGAAAAAATGCTGATAGTGTAAAATGTCTTCAAAAACTATATACCCAAACAAACATCAAATTAGCTTTGTAATCTTTATTATTAAAAGAATAAAGTATCGTTTTTGTTCTAAGGGATAAATTCTATTTGTGTCCTTAACGTTTAAATCGTCCTATTTGTATCCCTAACGTTTGTAAAAGTGATTCGATGTTATCCTGCCATCAATTACACATCATAAACGCTTTAGTTTGAGTTTTAAAAATCTCTTCTTGAAGTTAGAATACAAATGTCTGGGATAGATTTGATGATCTACTCCGAAAAATAGCTCATCAAATGTTGAAACTAATTCCTACATTTATATAATTCACTTTTCTAAGGACATAATTGAATCTAAACACAAATAGTGGGTATAATATTAAAATCGAACACATTCAAGTGAGACCTAATTGAGAATGAATACATCCAAGTGAGAATAATTGAAAAATATAATCTGATTTGTTAGTATAATTGATAGTAAGATAATATTGAATCACTTTTATAAACGTTAAGGATACAAATATGACGATTTAAACGTTAGAGACACAAATAGGACTTACCCCAAACGTAAGGATAAAAACGATACTTTACTCTTATTAAAAATAAAAAAATAAAAACCAACACAAGTTTTTGGCAAAGATAAATGAGAGTCTGTGTCTCTTAATCATTTTTTTGAGATTCTATACTTACTTCTGGATAGGAATGTAGCTTGTTTGCTTGGAAAGATTCTTCACTTTGTACTTCTTATTAGTCTACTTAAACAAATATAAGGAGTTCAAATATTGTCTTGTGTATAAATTAAAAAACCAAAAAATAAATAAAAAGTGATCTTTTTAATTTTATTTTGTTCTCTCATCTTAATGCTTTACCGGCTAAATTGCATAATTTATTAATAATTTCGTTATATTTATACTTTTCATAATAGACATTATCTTAAGATCGATTTTTTTTAGCAATTAATAATATTCATATTTTTATACGAATATTAAGAATATTTGTTGTATGAATGATATTATCTGTCTAATAAATCAATATTAATGGATAATTTTTTGAAAACTTTGCACTTGTAATGCAATATTGCTTTGTAAATTGACTAAATTCATATATTTCTTTTACCATATATTTTTTTTAGGAAAAAAAAATCATATGAATGACATGAATAATAATTGGCAAAGAAAATGGAAAACTAGCCGTTAACAAAGAGAGCCTTGCGTTCAACGTTCCAATCTTTTGTTTCTCTTCTTCTTCACTTCACAAAACACCAAACAAACAAACATTCACAACGCACAGATTTCACGAACTACTCTCTCTATTTTCTTCTTCCTGCATCGCCCAACCCTAACCCTAAACCCTAATCCACCCCTTCCTTCTCCGGTGGATTTTCCGATGGATACAGCCACCAATAATCCCGCCGCACCAATAACCACTCCAGCCAAGGGTTTCCGATCAAAGAATCAAGAACCCTCCAAATATTCCGAAAATGTCAACCCTAACAGTAATACCACTCCATTTTCCAAACCCTTATCCAATCCTTGTGGTTCTTCTTCTTCTCCTTCTCCTTCACCTGTTGTGAAGAAATCGTGTTCCAAGTCACAGAGGAAGCCACAATCCTCAGCAGCAAAGGAGGGTGTTGTGAATTCCGTGAATTCCGTTCAGAAGAACAAGATCAGGCAGAGGAAGTTCGTTGTTGCAAAGAAGAATAAGAACAAGAAGTTCGAGGGGAGTGGTGGCGATGGTGATAAGGGTTCAAACTCAACGCTGTCGTTTTGCAAGTGCAAAGAGAGCAACAAGAACAACAAGTGTCTCTGTGTGGCTTACCAGAATCTCAGGAAGTCACAGGAAGAGTTCTTCAAGAACAAGCAAGCACAAGAACAAGGGCAAGATCAAGAAGATGGAGCTGCTGAGATTGAGAGAGAGATCATCGAAGAAGAACAACGACAACAAGAAGAAGCCATAGGAGAGGATTGTGGTGGATTGGGGAGTGTTGTTGATTTGGCTGTGAAGAGGAGGAGGGAGAAGTTGATGGACGAAGCAAGGAAGAGTGTTCCTGAAGCTGGGCCTGGCAAGGTGATGCATTTGGTCAAGGCATTTGAGAAGCTTCTAACTGTTTCCACCACTGGAAAGAAAGATCAGGATCAGGATCAGGATCAAATGGCCGAGGCGGCGCTGGCGGAAGAACAGGAGCCACGAGAGAAAGAGGAGAATAAGGTGAAGAGAAAGGTTATGAGATGGGCACTGCCAGGGTTGCCACTTCCTAATGATGCAACTGAAAGAACTCAGGAAGTGTCTGGTTGTTCTTCATTTTGCCCGCCACAGGCGATTCTCACATCCGAGAGCCTTGGCTTGAATCC
Organism: Arachis ipaensis; assembly: GCF_000816755.2. Classification (NCBI taxonomy): domain Eukaryota; kingdom Viridiplantae; phylum Streptophyta; class Magnoliopsida; order Fabales; family Fabaceae; genus Arachis; species Arachis ipaensis. The sequence continues at coordinate 128,497,143 of NC_029788.2, forward strand.
GAAGGCTTCAGTTTCGTCTTCATGGGATAGCAGCCGTGGAAGGTTTGACAATAACTGACAACTACAATTCCAAAATTCTTGTTTGATATATAAATGATATATAGATGTGTGTGCAAAATGATATATATGTATCTATGTTATACTACTTATTTAATAATAGTATGTATTTGTTTGTGTTGATGTTTGTTATACTTTTTATTCAAACTGCAGTGTATCTAACAGGACTTCTAATGGAGGTAGAAGAAGCAGAAGAAATGTAAGTCTTCTGGTTGGTTACCTTTTCTGGAGCAAAAAATGAAGATTTGATTAAAATGAGGGTTTTCTAAATTTGAATTGAATGGATTTGCTTTTTCAGAGTTTGGAATCAACTAGCACCTTTGGGGGAAGCAGGTGGAAGAAGAAGCAGCAGCTGAAAGTCACCAGCCAAAAACCATTCAAGCTAAGAACTGAGGTAATGCCTATTCTGATGCAACAAATTGATTGATTGAATCATTTTTCCATTGATTTTTGAATTGGATAATGACATGGATATTGTAATTCAATGCAGGAAAGAGGGAAGGTGAAAGAGGAAGAATTTGTGAAGAAGATACATGAAATGATGACAGAGGAAGAGAAGCAAAGGATACCAATAGCCCAAGGGCTTCCATGGACAACAGATGAACCTGAGGTGGTGGCCATTTTGCTCTCAAAATCTTGTGTTCAGTTCACAACTCATACTTTTTCCATTTCAGTGACATGCTTGCATTTGCTATAGCCTGTATTGAGTTACTCAACTATCTTCTGTGCTAATATTTCAGTGTTTGGTAAAGCCTCCTGTCAAAGAAATCACACAGCCGATTGACCTGCAGCTTCACAGTGATGTGCGGGCAATGGATCGTGCTGAGTTTGATCATCAGGTACCAACTCTTCTTATTTTCATTTGTTTAATTTTGCTTCATTAAGTGTAATATTGTGTCATGAGCAGCATCATTGTAAATGCTGGATCCATATTTCATAGATTTGTCGCTACTGCGAGCATCTTTCATTTTTAGAAAAATACAAATCGGTAGACAATAGAACACTGTTTGATAAATGTTGAACCATTCATGAACAATTTAGGTTGCAGAAAAATTGAGTTTGATAGAGCAGTACAAATTGGAGAAGGAGAGGCAACAAAAGGTACTCCTATTACTATTCAGATAACTCCTGTGCTAATCTACCATTGACATAACTAACTCCTTTCGTTAAATGATGGTTCTTTGTATGTAACTACAGATGGCAGAAGAAGAAGAAATCAAAAGGTTAAGGAGGGAGCTTGTTCCAAAAGCACAACCGATGCCTTATTTTGATAGGCCTTTTATTCCAAGGAGGTAAGGGTTGATATAGTCCTATGATGATTTAGCAATCTAAAGAGACATACAATCGAAAAAACTCATTTGAATGTATCTCTGACATTAGTTTGTTTTGCCTTGTACAAGGTCTGTGAAGAATCCAACAATACCTAAAGAGCCCCAGTTTCACATACCACACCACAAAAAGATCAAGTGTAGCTTATCCTATTCGAGCGATTTGAGTCCATAAATCTGCAAATTTTATTTTGTTAATAATAATAATAACTGAATGTGTTCTTTTCAGTCGTCCTGTGAACAATATTCAATTTTCTTCACGGAGCGCAACCAATGTAGTTGCATTCTTTTCAGTCATCCTATTGATTTGGCCTTGGTCCACTGTATTGTAGTTATCTTTGTACAGTGTTAAATTGATATATATGCCTCCAACCTTTTTTAAGGAAATAAAAGTTCAAGATGAATCATCATCATCAATTCCCATTTGAGAAATGATAACGGATTTCACTACAACACCATACACTCGGGACATTTAATTTTTCTTTATAGATTTAAGAGCAATTTGATAGTCACGGATATTCAATCAAATTTACTATTTATTTTGTTCTTTTCTCAAACTTCTGATACTCCAGTTCAAGATCCAATTTTTGTAATATATTCCTTCAAAATTAAACCAAAATGCACAACTCTTTTAATCAAAATAACTCCATCTGTTTCGGTCTTACACGGGATAACTCGGTAATTTTAAACAAAAGCCTCACCAAAAACTTCCAAACTAGAATGGATACAGACAGGTGAAAAAAAAAAAAAAGATATTGTCTCCAGAGCAAAATTAAATCCTAGTAGAGGGCCACCATCTGTTCTCAATAGTATGATGCCATTCTCAAGGAGCAACCATCTCAAGGAGCAACCACAATTCTCCCAGCAACTTGGTCAAGATCCCTCCGTCCGTTTGAAGTTATTCTCCTACCCCTGAAATACAAAAAGCATATGTTCATTCTTATGTTCTTTTGTGTTTAATGAAGAAATAACATAAAAAAATGAAGTGTTGAGGCAGACTGTTGCATCGCAACACAACTTACCCTTTAGGATCAACCTCAATAATGGTCATGCTTTCCAGCTGTTGCAAAATGTGTCTAGCAATAGCACCACTGCTCTCGCAGAAATGTGGGGGGCGGCTTCCATTCCTCTGGCTACCACCATAAATCCTCTTGAAAGCACCAACACCAAGACCGCCTCTCAGATAGATCTTTCTTGCCATAGAAGCTGTAATGAAAATTGAACTAAATCAATCTAAAACTATGTAAAAAAAGCAGGGTTTATGAAACAGTATAGGCAAACACAAAAACTCATACTAGCACATGTACAATCAAGTACACTAGGAACCTTACCTGCTCTAATAAAGTACCAATCAGGATCATAGGGAGCAAGCTCTTTAAACCTAGCAGTTTTTACAAGATCTGTCCATTCAGGAAGCTCCATCTGTACATGTTCAAGAGCAAGATACAAAAATTCTATGAGGAAACACAGGAGTGATTGTCTAAATTAAACTAGCAATCCAACACATATAAAAGGATTATCTAAACAAAAATATGCTTTTGGCAACTACATTAAGTTAATTGACCATCATAGAAGCACCACAAATTGGATCATTCTGTCTAGGAGAATAAAAGGCCTTATGGATAATTACACATCCAAAAGTTTCAGCTACACCAATCAAAGTTATCCACAGTACACATCCTAAGTTCAACTAACATCGTTATAAGATAATGTGCAATTTAAGCACATAATTTGTTAAAAAGGAGTCTTGAGAGATTTTGAAAGTGACATTAGCAGTAATTATTATCGACAAAAGCAGATTTTTTTCTCCCAGAATAAAATGACTAAAAAAAGGAACTGAAAATTGGAGAAATAAAAAGAAAAAAAAGGACTCTTTGGAGAATAACAAGAAGCAAAATCAGGACTTTCGAGGACCCCATTAAGTGGCATAAAATATGTTTCGTTTTTGTTAGTAGATTAGGAACTAGAAAGCGAAAAGTGTGATTTACCTTGCCAGAACGCTTAAGGTGAGAAGCGTAAGCTTTAACAAACTCGTGAGGAGAGACATCCTTCACTGTCCTCGAAGTTGCCATGGCCGAATCAGAGTGTGTGGCATCAACAAAGTTTCTTCCTTTCTTTCAGATTCGTATTTATATGAATCAAAATTGGGTTAGTTAGGGTTTTCCTTTCATTATTGTACCTAACTTTCTGTTATTTTTTTTTTCTCTGTTCGAGTATTTGACCCACTTTGGTAATTGGTATTTACAATTGGGCTTGTGTTCACAATTTTAGGCCTCACCAATTCTACTTAATAGCAAAAACATTATTGAAAAGAATATTTCGTGACAATATAATATTAGATAATTTGGTAAAATTGTTTTACGTGATTAGTGTAAATTTATTTTTTTATTAAGAGTAAAGTATCGTTTTTGTCCTTAACGTTTGGGGTAAGTTCTATTTGTGTTTCTAACATTTAAATCGTCCTATTTGTATCCTTAATGTTTATAAAAGTGATTCAATGTTATCCTACTGTCAATTATACTAATAAATCAGATTATATTTTTCAATTATTCTCACTTAGATGTATTCATTCTCACTTGAATGTGTTCGATTTTAATATTATACCCACTATTTATGTTTAGATTCAATTATGTTCCTAGAAAAGTGAATTATGTAAATGTTGTAGGAATTAGTTTCAACATTTGATGAGCTATTTTTTGGAGTAGATCGTCGATTTTATTCGAGACATTTGTATTCTAACTTCAAGAAGAGATTTTTAAAACTCAAACTAAAGCGCCATGATTTAAATATTAGGGATACAAATAGGACGATTTAAACGTTAGGGACACAAATAAAATTTACCCCAAACATTGGAGACAAAAATAATACTTTACTCTTTTATTAAACACTATGTTTGACCCAAAAAAAAAGTATTATATGTTATAG
>NC_029788.2:128501546-128517415 GCF_000816755.2 Arachis ipaensis
ATTTAATAATATGTTTAAATTAAAAGTTAACTAAATCAATTAAATAACACCATGAGCAATAATTAAACTAGTATAAATAAAGATACGTCTCTTTAGTTCTCTCTTTTCTTTACTACTTGATTAAGGAAATTAATGAATTCTTTTGATAGTATTAAATAAAAATTTAAGCTAGCGATTTCTAGCTTTCTCTAAGAAAAAGAGACGACAAATGCGAAAGCCAGTGAGCTAGCAAAGGTAGGATTTTATTGTTCCAAGTTAGTTGAAAGTTGAAACCGTGACGCTGATGTTTTCTTCCCTTTTCATTGGAATCATCGAAACCAAAGCCACACACTGTTAAAACCAGTGTTCCTCCTTCGTAGTTTCCATCATTCATTGCAAGCTTTTCTCCATTTCCTCGCACACCATTCTCCATTCCTTCTTCGACCTCATCGCCACAAAGAATCCTTATATTCTCGCTCACCCACTTCGCTAGATCACACTGTCATTTGAGCTCAGCAGCTAAAAAAAAATCGGTTTTTGATTTGTGGGGTTTGTTCAAAATGGCGTCTTTCACTATCCCTTGTCCCAAGTGTCTCTCTTTTTCACATTTGGGATTGAACTCTCAGACCACCCAACGGAACATGCACGTGGCTGGGTTGGAATTGAAGAAATCCCAGTCATTTGGATCTTTGGTTTGTGATTCAAACTCAATTGGGGTTCAGGTATGTGTGATTTGTTCTGATTCCAAATGTGATTGTTTTTTGCTCCTTTGTCGTGCCTGGTTTATGTAGATTACATGTTTGAGATTTTGATTCTATGGTTTTGAAGCTGAAAATGTAGCTATAGAATGTTCAATTTTGATTATATTCTATCACCTTCAATTTCAATAGTGAAGGTTTGAAGCCTTGATTTGAAGGTAAGAAGAGATAGTTTTCAAGTTTATTGGCTGAATTAAGAAATTTGGGTGCCGTGCAGTTAACTTGTTTCTTTTTTAGCATTTATCAGTTGTTACTTGTTGTCTATGTTCTCATTTTAGCAATTCTATTGTGTTTGGCATAAATTAGTGTGACCCATTATCAGTGTCTTTTCCACATTGAGACTCCTTTACTTTTGGAAATTAAAAAAGGTAACTAACTTTTCTTTGATATAAAAGGTTAAAGGGTGAAGCTTTTAACATATTTTGACATATTGTTATGATCCTTTAAATCAGGTGTCTGAATGTTCATGAAGGAATAGGAATATCAATATAGCTAGTTTATTTTGACACATAATTTATTGCTAAGCATAAAAGGCTTACTCTCACATTTGGAAACTGTAGACCTAAAGAATCATAACAATATGTAATGCAAGGATACAGTTCTGTTAGTAGGTGATAAATGTTTCTGCTAAGACTATTTCCTGTATTTGAAAGCATTATATCATGAAGCTTCCCATCATTATTGGGTTTACATTTCTAATATGCACATTTGTGATGTAGATTTCTATTAATTTTTATGCTTATGTAATGTGTATAATATAGTTCCGCTTTTTTTTTTTTCATTCTTTTTTTAGCACTAGAATTACACTATTTCAATTATATTTGATGGACGTGGATTGCATTTGTGAATGAAAGCACATAGGTCACTACAGACATAGTTTAGTGATGAGTTTCTAATGTGCTTAAAACTGAAGAAATGGTATACACCAAAGTATTTTCAGCTTTTTTACTTTTTATGTTTTATTTTTTTCTTTTAATCATTCAATACTACAATAAACTAGTGTCAGAGGTTTTGTATCTATACTTTTCCTCCTGATTATTTAAATACTCAATTGTTAATGCCATGTCATGCAGTGCCTTAATACGAAGAAATTTTCTGCCTTGAAGTGTCAAGCACAGCCTAAAGAGGTCAGTTCAGATCAAGTTTCTGTTCGAATGAAAATTGTCACAAGAGGGTGCTAATCCATCTGTGCAAATTAGTTCTTATATAAGATTGAATTACGATTAGCACCAATGCTGCTTTGCATATTGTAGGTTGTTACTCTTGAAAATTCTTCAAACTCTGCACCTGCACTTGTCAATGGACCTATACCTGCTTCATCAAAAGAGAAAGACGACGAAAACAGGAAACCTTCTGGGCCAAGCACTTTTGCAGATCCAGCTTCCATGTCTGCATTCATGAATCAAGTTTCAGACCTTGTAAAGTAAGACTATACGCCACATGCTGTGTAGACTCGTATGTTGACATTTTTGTTCTCTTATGAACATTAGGCTTTGCAATATTTCTAAATACTTATATAATATTATTTTCATGGGAAGACTTGTGGATTCTAGAGATATCGTTGAGCTACAACTTAAGCAGGCCGACTGCGAGCTCATGATAAGGAAAAAGGAAGCTTTGGAGCCTCCACCGGCCATGGTAGCTCCGGTGTCTTTTCCTTATCCTACATATCCTTCTATGCCTTCACCACCGCCACCAGCTGCTGCTGCTGTTGCTCCTGCAAGCGCTGCGCCTTCCAAAGCAGCACCTGCCTTACCACCACCTGCAAAAGCAAGCAGGTCATCTCATCCACCCCTGAAATGTCCAATGGCTGGGACCTTTTATCGTAGTCCAGCACCTGGTGAACCGCCATTTGTCAAGGTATGTGTCAACATGACTGTATAAACAAATGTGATTTAGATATTGCACTTCTTTCAAGGTGCCATTAGCCCATTATACAAATAGACTACTAGATTTAGAACTAATTATTACCATGTTTACATAATTGGTAGCCTCATTTCATTCTTGATCTTTCAGGTGGGAGATAAGGTGCAGAAAGGGCAGGTTGTTTGCATTGTTGAGGCTATGAAACTGATGAATGAAATTGAGGTATTTGTGTTGTCCCTTTATAGCTCTGTTTCAAAATAACTGTCAATTTAAACAAAGTGGAAAAATTAGTGTATCAAGAGTTCAGGACAATTGATGACTTTGTTCAAATTGATGATTATTTTGAAATGGAAGGAATATTTTATTCTTCTAATGTGTTTAATAATAATATTATCATTGTTTGGCTTCTCATTTATTCTGGAGATTTGTTGAATCATTATATAGATTAATATAATTCTACATAGATATATACATAAACTCATGTAGTCCAATATAACCAAAACTCTTAAATTCTTCTGTCTCCTCATTCTTTGCTTCCCAGGCTGATCAATCTGGAACAATAACTGAGATAATTGCCGAGGATGGCAAACCAGTCAGCGTCGACACGGTAAGTGCACGCACTCTCTCTCTCTCTCTCTCTCCGAACTTTGTACATCATTTGTCTAACTGAGTTTGTTGTGGTCCATGTAGCCTCTTTTGGTAATAGTACCATGAGTACCAGGAAAAAAGAGAGCTTAATTTGGTTGGAGCTGTGGGAAACTACATTGCTAGATAACATGTCTGGCACTACATGATTTAAATTATTCATTATTATTGTTCAGAAATTTCTTGTGTGATAATGTTTTTTCCTACTTTTAAGGAAAATTCACTCTGTCCGTTTATTCAGAAAGACATTTTAGACATAAGAGCCACATCACTGTCCAATAACACTTTCTTCTTTTACTATTTATTGGTTTATGTCAATTCATTAACTTGATGTCTTGTATTAATGTATTCAACTATTATACTTACACAGATTACTATGATACAAAAATAGTGAAAGGTTTGAATCTTGTATAGAATTAGTAGGGGTGGCAAGCGGGGAAGTCAGTTCCATCCCGCCAAAAGCCCGCCCCGCCCTGCGTTATTGAGGCGGTCTTAGACTTTATAATTATAAATATGTAATAAACATAATTTTAAACTAAGTTTTTTGAAACAAAATAATAAAATTAATATTATTCAAAATAAAATAAATATTGTCCAAAATATATAATTAAACATCTACAAATTTAGAACATAATCAATCAAACGTAAAATATAATCCAAAATACTAAATTAGAACATCTTCAATAAAATTCTAAGCCCGGCGAAAAAGTCCGTCCCACCCGCCAAAGCCCACGGTTTAAGCGGTGCGGGTTAAGCGGACTTTTGACGTGTGGCAGTCTCAATTTTTTAATTCGACCCGCCTTTTTTGACGGGTTACATGGGCTGACCCAGCAGATTTAAGTCCGTTTGCCACTCCTATAATTAGGTTTCCTTTGATAAAGTTTTTATTTTTTGAGTATAACGTATCAAAATTAATTTTAAAAGATAGCTTTATAAGAATTCTAATATTTTTGTTTAATAAATCAAACTAAAAATAACTTTTTAAAAGTATTAGATTTTTTAATTTTTGATAATTACAAGTTAATTTTAAAATATCTTCTTAAATGTTATTAAAAATATTTTTAACTTTTAAAAACTAGAAGTACAAGCACTTTTTATTTACCAAATGTAAAATGAGGTCTTCACTCTTACAAAAGAAATTTGCCTTGGACATTGCAACAAATTAACTCTGGTTTGTCGTGTTTAAAGTACCAAAATTGGCCAAAGGATATGCCTCATTTCAACATAAATGGAAAAGAATGGAAACTGGAAAGGAATCAAATGTTATTCAAATTAATTCAATTCCGAGAAACTTGAGACCTCATGCCTTACTAAGATCTTATCACATATGCATAGCTATCAACTTAGGTTTCTCTAATCTATTAATGACCAATTATTTTCTTTTATTATTTTAGATTATTACGAATCTTATGTAAATGGCAAGTTCTACTAGACGCACTAATCTGTTAATGCTTTTGTCATATATAAAATTAAATATTTTATATCTTTTTCAAATTTTTTATAATCCTATATGATATATCTATAAAATACTTTACTTAAATAGAATATTTTCTATAATTTAATAATTTTACTTTTGTAATATTATTTTCTCCTCAAAGTACGGAACTTACATTTTATGTGCTTGTTTGAGCGCTATTATTTTGATAAAAAAAAGATTTTTTCAATAAAAAAGATCTTTTTTTATTTTTTAGCGTGTTTGGTAAATTTTTAGTAATAAAAATGAAAGCACTAGAAAAATAAAAAAAAATCTTTTTTGAGAAGCTATAATTTACATCTTTTTTTAAAAGATCTTTTTTCTTTACAAAAAAAAGATGTTTTTTATATAATAAATACACAAAAAGTACTTATATATTATTATACCCAAATATAATTAATAAATAAAAAAAATTTGCATAAAATATCCAAACATACAATTACTTTTTACATAAAATCTTCTAAAAAAAATAAATCAAAAAAAGATATTTTTTTTAAAAACTCACCCAAACAAACTCTATATATTCCGCCTGTAATTCATACAAAAATCATATACTTCTAAAACCTCTCACAAATCTAATTTGTGGTTTAAATATTATCTTGATTCTCCTATAAGAAATACTAATAGCCTTAATTCACAACACAAATTAAACCGTTAATTTTATTATAATCATATCATCGTATATATAGTTTTCATTCTATTATAAAAGAGGCATATATGTTTATGAGTATGGCTATGGCTACGTCTCGTTGTTTGGTTCCTTTGGTCATTTTCATGTATTCCTTAGCCATTTCAGGTGCCATTGATGGTAATTGGTATGATGCTCATGCAACATTCTATGGTGACATACGAGGTGGAGAAACCATGAGTAAGTAACTACAACGTTGGATTATTGCAATCACACTTTTATACCATGCTACTCAATCATTAGCATACTATCATGATTCATGTGCATGCATCATACATGCATGTAATATTTAGGCTTTATTTTTGGTAAAATTTAATAAATACTTTATTTTGTATTTGCTAAATAAAAAAAATCACACGTTTAAACTTATAATTAAAGTTAAAAATGCTTTTAAAAGCATAAAATTAAGTACTTTTTAAAGTTAGCTTATATTTAATAAATATTCAAATTTAATTTTATATTTATGTCTACATGGCCTTATTCAATTTTTAAAAATTATTTTATTAAATACATTTATTATCACTTGTGTTTGTTAAAAATTATTTTTAGGTTAATTTATCGAATATAAATACTACAATTTTTAGACATTTATCTTTTAAAAATTAACTGTGATAAACTACTTAAGTAAAAACTTTACCACATGGGGTGATAAAGAGGAATGTTAGGGGCCAGCAAATTTGGTGTTTTGTAATCATCAATTGGCCATCAATAGTATTTTTAATGGTGTGAGATTACATGTAACGGTGGACGATCACTCACTTTTGTTTTGATAGTTAAGTGTTGGCCAGAAAACACAAAAGTTGTTGGCCCTAGACTTTTCCGGTGATAAATAAGTTTTGATTTTGTGATTATCCAGATGGTGCATGTGGATATGGGAATTTATTTGAACAAGGGTATGGACTTGCAAACACAGCACTAAGCACTGCTCTATTCAACCGTGGACTAACATGTGGTGCATGTTTTGAGATCCAATGTGTGAATGATCCACAATGGTGTATTAAGGGTGCAGGAACAATCAAAGTAACAGCAACAAATTTTTGTCCTCCAACTAACGAAAAAGGTCGTCCACCATGGTGTAACCCTCCACAAAAGCACTTCGATTTGTCCATGAAAATGTTCACAACAATAGCAAACTACAAAGCAGGGATAATCCCAGTTCGTTATAGGCGCACTCCGTGCATTAAACATGGTGGTGTCAGGTTTGAGTTGAAGGGTAACCCTCATTGGTTGCTAGTGTTGGTTTTTAATGTTGCAAATGCTGGTGATGTTACAAATGTTAAAATATCAGGTTCAACCGCACGTGCATGGATTCCTATGACACGTAATTGGGGGCAAAATTGGCAAACTGGTACTCCATTGGCTGGACAAGCATTGTCTTTTATGGTTACAACAAGTGATGGCAAAACGTTGACGTTTAGTAATGTTGCTCCTCCCAATTGGCGACTTGGACAAAGTTTTCAGGCCGCAACCAACTTTTAGTGCCCTCTTCAATTCATTACCTAAGTATAATGTAATGTTGTTAATTACTGTCATCAAGTATATTCTATATCTATATTCTACTCCATCACCTTTGAATACCACACTACAAATAAATAAATAAATTCAAGGTGTCTCTCATTTAATTTGCGTTGTGTATCATTTACTAGGCCATTTCTCAGTCTAATTCTTTGATTTTATACGATATTTCATTCCTTTTTTTTCTGATTCGAGTATAATGAACGACCTGATATATTTTTAAAATACTAAATAATTCTAATAATATCCTCTAAAAAAATAAAGTGATTTGCAATTAATTATAAAATAAATCCATAAAATTTACAAACCAAATCAATTTCAATTAAGACGGAAAGTGCGTCGAGCTGAACTGAGCTATTCACAAAATTAAGCTTGACTCACGACTCGACTCATTAATAATTGAACTTATTTTTTGAGTTCAAGTTCAGCTCACAAAAAACTCAGTGGCAAAATAACAAAAACATAATTTATAATTTTATATCAATAACTTATAATTTATATATATTAAAAAAATTAAAAAAGATCAGCTAAATCAAATTCAAGTTCAGCTCACAAAAATTGAACTTGACTCACTGTTCAGCTCATTAACAATTGAGCATATTTTTTAAGTTCAAGTTCGGCTTAAAAGCTCACGAGCTGACTCAAATAATAGGAATATAATCTATAATTCTATATCAATAAATTATAAATTTTTTATTTTTGTCCTAAATTAAAATTATATATAAAAAATGACTATAAAATTTTAAATAATTGAGAACATTAATATATACATGCATTTCTCTTATTCTCTTCTATCGTGAATAATTTAATTAGATTTGTTGCGTTCTACTTCATCATCCATTCAACCTACAATAAATAGATTAAATACATATAAGATATGTGTATTAATAGTTTAATATATATAATCAAATCAAATCACGAACTAATCAATTGTTATCCAAACTCAAACTCAACTCATTTAATTTATAAGCTCAATTTCAGACTCAAACGTGGCTCATGAACTCACGAATTTAGCTTATCAAATTATTAACATCAAATTATTAACTAGTCAAACTCGAACTGCCTTGACTAACTTGGAGCCCTAATTCCAATATAGACATCTCACTTTAGAAAATTCGAACTCATTATACGTTAAAAATTAGCTCAACTTCGTACCCTTGTCAGTGAGTGAATCAAATATAGTCTTATAGTTTTTTATTTGACGACAATTAACTGTGTTAAGGATATACATACTAAAACATACTTAGAAAGTGGATATAAACACGGCAATCCATGCAAGGCACCCATATCAACAATAGACAAGAAATTAGCATACAGCAATGATGTTCAATTTCTGTTGCAATATTGGACATCACACTGATAAACGCTCACTTCCAATCAAGCATGTCCAATAGCCAAAGGACTTCTTCCTTTGAGTTTGCCACATCACAGAAATCCATTTGGATCCCAAATACATCAATAACCTCTTCATTCCCATCTTCCATGAACAGCAACGAGATCCATGCCCGGATGCCGGATAGAAAAGGGTAGACAGGGGATATGTCTAGGTAGTCGAACGCCAAGGCTCTGTATGAAGACCGATCAATGTAATCGAACATGGACTTGTTTATGATGCGAGCAATCTTATTCGAATCCTTTCGACCAACCATCACAGAGACACTTACATTCTGATTTTGTCCTGCAGGGATGGTAAATCGAGGCTCAACAGGTAATGTCATCTTGTACTCAGAACCCTCCAGGTGAAACTTGAGCAAGTCACATACTCCAGATGGTGGAATCTTAAACCCGGGTTGAAGGACAGAGCCGGGGACCACTTCTGAGAAGAGCAATGTGGTTTCAGCCCAAATGTCAATGAAGAACTCTAAATCATCGAAAGAAATTCTTGGTGGGAGGAGAGTTCTTCGGTGCTGGCGCCTACAAAAAGTTTGATATAACTTATAGTACGTTACAGATGGAGGGTTAGGACGCTTGCACATTGAAGGCCATCTTGTGGAACAAAGACATTTCCATAAGTAATCATCGCTAGCTATGTCTCTCCACTGCTTAGAGACAGCCATACAAGAAGCAAGGTCAGCGCCATCCAGTAACGGGAAGACAGCCTTCAAAACCTCCTCAAATGCCATTTACAGTTGCAAGCTGCAATTAAAAAATGGAGTAAATTAATTAATGATCATTCACTACAATGAACAATAAAACATAAACAACTGAAGGATTCCAAAAGACTGTATAATAATCTCTCGAATTGAAGTATACAGTATAACAGCATTACTTCGCTCAATCATGTATATATTAAGTACTTTGAAAGTATAACTCTACCACGAAATAATTTAATCTTTGTATATTTAGAAACACAATGTAATCGAGATAAAAGTAATGAAGTTGTGAGGGACTGGATCATCTGGAACAGTAAAATACAGTTACTAGGACAGTATATTCTCTGGAAAAGTGAGATACAACTCCAGTAACAGAAAATTCATAATGCTCCATTCCAGTAAATTGCTCTAAAACAAAGCAAATATCTTGCATCAGCTTTTACTAACCTTTTTTAACCCCATTAAAAAGGGTATGTTTGGTTACATAGGTGGGAACCAGAGACAAATCAGCATTTTGGTACAAAAATGAAGCATCTATATTTATCCTCATATTTTGTTACTCTACCAAGCAACTGTAAATTGATTGAGTCTAATTTTTATTTTCAGCTACAAATTTCCTAAATAATCAAACAAGCACACCAGAATCAACATTGAACAAAACACATGATTGACAAATCGCAAATGAAACATGAGCCCTAACTGAAGATTTCCATTGCGAAATTCCAAGCAAATACGGATTGAGTAATTTAATCAGAGTGTCATTAAAGATGACGCCACCACGAATCACAAACATCAGAATCAAAACCAATCAACATACATGAACAACAGCATCTATCTATTTTGATTAATCTAATTCGAACAAAAAAAAAAGGTTTTTTCCCCTCTATTTTTTATTCTACTTGATTCAGTTTTATAGCACTTTGACTCAAAGTAGAACATAGCATTTCAGACTCCACATACCACAGCTTCAACCAAGACGCATCCAAGCATATAAAAAAAATTTGCGATGACCAAATAATTGTCCTAAAAAACAAAATTGAAGGAAACAACACAACACAATCGAAATCAGAATCAAGGGGGAAAAACAAACTGAAGAATACAAAATAAAAAAAAAATTGTTAGAGAGAGAGAGAGAGATGAAACCGTTGAATGCGTGAGAAGATCTGAATGGAGATCGGGGAGAGGTTGATGGTGGGGATTGGGAAATGCTGAAACCCTAAATCAGATTAGATGCAACAAGAGGAACAATGCTTGATTTGGTTTAGGTTCGAAGTGTGAGAAGAGATATCATCGCAGTCAAAAAGAGAGAAAAGGAAAAATCAGAGAGCAATGAAAACCATGAGACTGTGTCGAAAGAGAGAGAGTGCGAAAGGGTAAGACGGAAAGGCAAATTCGGTAAATTAACAAATGTACGGAGAATTTCTTCGTTAATCCAACATTAAATAATATTTTTTTATGGAAAAGTATGGGGAGTTAATGAAATGTTTGTATAATGTGTACAATGGAGATTTAGGAAATATTAAAGATATAACTATTAGTGTTACCTTTTTTTATCAGTATAAGTTTTTGGAATGAGTGGTATTATGACATATTGACATGGTATTAGAGTTTTAAATCCGAGAAGTCAAGTTTTAAATCCGAGAAGTCAAGAGTTCAATTCTCAGTGAATCCCAACAGCTTAAACTTTTGGGATGAGTGATTTTATGACATGAGATATTTATTATCCTTAATACATTATGTTGTGATACTGATACATTATTAATGTAGCTATCTATTTTTTTTTATCTCATATTAGATTTAAAATTTATGCTTAAAGAAAAAAGTTCTTCCTTTTTTTGTTCAGGAAATTTTTTTAATAGCAGATTAGTAATTTAAGTATTTTTATTATCTGCGGTATTTTTTAGTTTGACAGATTAAAAACTGATTTGTCGTTGATTTGAACTTTATTTAAGAGTTACAATCTAAAATCTGAAATTTGAACTCTCAATAATTCTCAACATTTACTTAAGTGAACAAGTAAGCTGATAATTGGACCAACTCAAGGTTGTTAATCCAAGTTCTTCTTTGATAGAAAGTTTAAGCAACTTAAAGTATTGTGAATTTGTGACCCAAAGTTAGAAGATGGGTTGCTAGAAGTGGACCTATTGGTGTGCTTTGATGAGGAGGAGCCCAGCACATGCAGTAGTCTCATGGTCAAAATTTGTCTTGCAAACAACCCAATCTATATCTTTCAAAGATTTGAGTAGCCCACCTCAATTTTTTGATAAGATGATCTTTTAAAAAACAAGAATATGACCAAACAAAATCTATATGACAAAAACAAAAAACTCTTGCTTCGCAAGACTGGCCTAATAACATTTATGTAAGAAAATTTTCTGAAATGAAAAGAAGAAACTGCAGAGATCTTTTTGTACATACGTATAGAGAAGGTAATAGAAATGCTGATTGTCTAAAAAAAATGAGTATACAGTTAGAGGAGAATTTTTTGTTTTGGGATAATCCTCCTTGCAGATTTAGTTGTTATCCTCTTGGAGGATATTAGAGGGGCTACTTTATCCCGCCTTATTTGTAATTAGTTTTCTCTTCTTTGGATTTTAGTTCCGTTTTAATACAAAAAAAAAACATTTATGTATATCTTGTTTAAAAAGTGTATGAATTCAAATCCTAACTATGATTAGAAAATAATTATATAGAAGTAGAACTGATAAAAAAACGAGGAGGAGAATATGTGTATGTTAAGATGAAACTGGACCCGAAAAAAGAAAAAAGAATAAAATCGTTTCATCATTTAAATTTCTATAATCATTAGGATATAAATAATTTCTTATCATAAACTTATCCGTCAATTTACTTTATTCAGGTGTTTTTCTTCTTTAAAACTGCACTAATATTAGTGTCATTTCAATACATAAAAAAAAAAAAATTGTAGTCATAGTTCTAGTTATTCATCCATTTCATAGGTTTAAAAATTGAAACAATAAGTTACAAAAGTACTAGCCAGGATAGTCAACTAGTTTACAAACAACTTTAAGTACAACTAAAGTCACATATACTCTTAAGTCACACAAATTATATCACAAATTAAAGACACACTTTCTAAGTTGAATTGAAGCACCACTAATATATATGCTTATTTTACTTGAGCATATATATAACACATAACTAATTAATAGTTATATGCTTTTATCCATTCAACAAATCTATTAAAGTTTCTATTTGAACTACCCCCTTCTTTAATACTATTGATGGTTGAATTTTTTCTCTCCATAGCCATTACTTTAAATTCTCCCTCATGAAACAGTTTTTGTATCTTGCATGCTATTTCTTCCCTAGTTATTATAATTCCATCCATTGGAACAAGTCTCAATCCAACCTTCCAAACATCACAAATTAATGTTTGATTAAAGAATTGGTCAGCAAAATAAGGCCAGCATAAAAATGGAACACCATTTACTACACCTTCCATAGTAGAGTTCCAACCACAATGACTTATGAAGCAAGCAATTGAAGGATGACTCAAAACTTTCTCTTGAGGTGCCCATTGAACCACTTTTCCAAAAGGGAAAACTCTTTCTTCAAATTCTTTAAGAAAAGATTGGTTTTTTCCATTGTTGATATCTGCCCTTATAACCAATAGAAAAGGCCTATTGGATAGTTCAAGTCCAAGTGCAAGTTCTTGCAATTGAGAATGATCAAAGATAGTGACACTTCCAAAAGCAACATAGATTACTGAATTGGTTTCTTGTTGATCAAGCCAATTCAAACAAGATGAGTCTTCTGGCCAAAAGCTACCAACATGGTTATTAGTTGCTAGAAGTGGACCTATTGGTATTATTTGTGGAGCAAAGTCAAATGTTGCTGGCTCATAATCATAATTAGTGTTGCAAATAATCCAATCTGCAAGCTTCACAGATATATTATTCCTTTTTGTAAGATTGAAAACTGTATGTTGTGTGTTCTTGTCACCCAAGCATGCCCATGGAAACTCTCTTGTCTTAATAGGCATCATTGGTCCCAATTGAATTGCCTCATCTTTTGCAGGTGTTCCTAAAATGTAATAAAAGAAAACAATTTTTTCTCTTTATTCATCATCTTGAATATCCCTTTTCTTCTTTTTAAAATAATATACTTGTTTTTTAAAATAAGAAGTTAAAGAAATAGAGTTACATGATAACATGGCTCTAAATATATATCCTTCTAATTATTAAATTAAAAAGAAAAGGATTTCCTTGTTTTAGATTTTGAGCCATTGATTATATATTTATCTTTTGAATTTATTTATGAGCAATGTTATATAGCTAATAAATATTATTATTTTTGGTCAACAATAATTTATTATATTTATATTTATAAGAATTTTACACACAAAAAAATTTAGTTTGCATCTATATTTGTCAGAATTTGCACACATAAATAAATAAATACAGTTATTTACATTCATATTTTTTAAATTTATACATATAAATTAGTAAAATTTATTTATTAAAGACAATTTAGTATTTATGTTAGTCAAACAATAACAAAAAATACTAAAAATTACTAGCTCAAAAATTTTTATTCATTTATTATTTAGAGAGAAGTTTAGGATGGGAGGACTTTTATGATGATCTACTCCATAAAAGCTTGAGTATCCACTCTATATATATACACTCAAAAGATTAACTCTACATGCATGATAAAATTTTCTAATCATCAATGACAATTGGGTTTGACAAATTTCTTAATTACCCATCACCTTATTATTCATAACATGTAAACAATTCTATCATGAGAAACAAAGTCTAATAGAAAAGTATAGGTAACCAACAAAATTTTTAAACAATGTGTAGACAATGTAAATTAATAGGGTTAAAAGAGTAAATTTAATTAGTAGCATTAAATTAGGATGTAGTGTATTTTCATTTGATTGATGGTTGTTCATGTTGTTCAAAATTTTCATTGTTCCACTAGCACTCCCCAAGTCTAATTAAATACAAATCTATTCCCTATATCATGTAAGAAATAATAATTAATTTAAGGCATGAAAAATGTTAAAACAAATTGTGTGAATTCTCACCATCATTGGCAACAATGAGTCCATCATCAAGAAGCTTTTGGATGTTGAAATGCAAGGCCAATAATGAAGCTGATGCAGGCCAAAATGCAACTGCTCTTATTCCCATCTTCTTTGCAACTTCAATTCCCCATCCAAAGTTTTCATCAATCACCAAACAACTGATTTTATTTCCATTATTATTATTATTGTTATTATTAGATTTGTTGATATCTTCTATGAGCATTTCCAACTTCTTAGGCATGACCTTACATGTTGATTCTGTCAACTTTCCAAGCAGAAGACTTCTATTGTCACCATCCTCTAACCCATCTGGGATTGAAACTAGTTCAATCATTGCATCTTTATTATTATTATTATGATCTGCTACTCCTTCTCCTAGAGAAGATTTCATGATTTGATTGTGAACAAAGTCAATGTTCACAAATGTGACTTTGATTCCATGCTTCACAAGTTGATGTGAAAGTTTCATGAGAGGAATTACATGGCCTTGTGCTGGAAATGGTATAACCAAAATATGTGCTTCACACATTTTCTTGCCTCTCTTTAAATTTTAAATTCCACGAGAAAAAAGGTTAGAAGTCAATTGCATTATCATTGCTTCTCATTAGTAGGTTTTATATGGGCACAATTATTGATATATCACTTTTTTCCAACTTATTATTAAATGGTCACTCTTTTAGAATTAATTATTTAAAGATAAATATTCTAATAATCGAAGATTTTATAATTATTTTTATATAAAAATACTATTTTTTTTGTCCTTAGATAATAGATTGTAAGATTAAATTTTGGGTAAAGTATTAAATTGATCCTCTACGTTTAGGCGTAATTCTGCTATGTTCTATTTAAATCCAAAAAAGTTTTATTTAGCTTCAATTTAGTTCCACCGTGAGGTCAAAGTTAAATAATTAACGAAATGTCCTACATGACAGCAGTATAAGAACAAGATCGATAATCTGGAGAATAAGTACAAGCTCCAGAGGTACAAAATCAATCGTGGATGTATCAATACATTTATTTATAATTTTTTTACAATTTAAATGAAACATTTTCTATAAAACTAAGGAGAAAGATAAATAAATGTATTAATGCATTTACAGTTGATTTTGTGCTTTGCAGCTTGTATTTATTCTCCAGATTATCGATCTTGTAATGTAGGACATTTCGTTAATTATTTAACTTTGACATCATGGTGGGACTAAATTGAAGCTAAATAAAACTTTTTTAGATTCAAATAGGACACTTTAAACCTTAAGAACCAAAATAGGATTACGTCCAAACGTACGGGACCAATTTAGTAGTTTATCCTTATATTTTAATATGTTATAAAAGTGTTATTTTTATTTAAAATGTAATTAAATAAATAAATTATACTTTAAATAAAATATTTTTATAAAAAAATATTTTTAGTATTTTTATCAAAATATATTTATGTATAAATATATGTATTATTTAATTTTTTAATATATATTTTATATTAATTATTAATTTAATTTTTCATTTCGTCATTCACCGTCGAATCAAATACTATTATCTATATACTATCAAAATTTTCTTGTGTATATATTTTGTCTTTATGTTACGAATAAAATTTAATTCCATATTAAGACAAAAAAGAAAAAAATAGTAAAATTTGACTCTTAAATAGAGAAAACGACTTATATCTTAAAATAGAAAGAGGAAACTATTAATCAAAATTAAGGCCAACTTGCATTTAGATAACCTGCAGGTTTCTATCTATTAGTTTTCATTGGAAAAATTTACAAATGGAACCTTTTTCTTACTCTTCTTAGTT
>NC_029788.2:128517506-128518011 GCF_000816755.2 Arachis ipaensis
AACTTTATTATTGGCCTTATGTTGAATTTTTTTTATCGATCTTATACTAAGAGGTAGTGGTGATAGTGGTAAAGATGGTGGGATTGAGAAGGTATGATTGAGGATGATGACAATGGGGTGTTGAAAAGTTCAGACATTAAGGAGAAAGAAGAAGAAGAGTGAATAAAACAATACCATTTAGGCGTATGAGAAGGTATGATTGAGGATGATGGCAATGGGGTATTGAAAAGTTCAGACATTAAGGAGAAAGAAGAAGAAGAGGGAATAAAACACCATTTAGGCGTAAACAGTAAAATTAAACAACTTCGTTTGATCGTGTCACGTCGATCTTTTCGGTAACAAAAGTGGATGGAAGGCCAACTTGAGTCACGCCTTAAAATTTTAGAGTACAATTTAGATCAATTAAAAATTGGAGAGCTAAATTGAGCCAATAATAATCAAAATTCAGAGACCATTTTAATTATTAACTCTAAATTTATTATAATTAAAACATTATATACCAACA
>NC_029788.2:128518044-128521038 GCF_000816755.2 Arachis ipaensis
AAACATATAATTTTAAATATTATTTGTATAAAATTATTAATATTAAATTAATTATGATAACTTTGTATTATTATTTCGATAGCATTACTCTAAAGATTAAGTAATATAGCTATAATAGTTCACAAATCCTCTAGTTGATAATTGGATCATATTAATAAATTGATGAATTAATTTATAAATACTCATGTGTGTTGTCTTCATACATAGTTAATATAGTTAAAAATGGTTATATTATTTGATTAAATAATCATTTAACTATTCTTAAATATCTTTACATACAAACACAATTGCATGTGAATTTTCATTCATATCTATATATCCTTCCACCAAATACAAATAAGAAAACCACCAATTCATGTTCCCAAGTTTTCATTATAATTACTAAGTATTAGAGTATGTATCAGAAGGAGGAGAAAGAATATAATGAGTACAATACACTATATGCTTTCTTGAGTTCACAACAAACAAACTTAATCACACAAATTATGTCATAAGAACACTTATTTACTTAAGCATATATATAGAGCAGTATAGCACATATCTGTTCATGCTTTTATCCAGTCAACAAAATCATTCAAGTTTTTGCTTGATCTACCACCTTCTTTAATATTATTGATGGCCATGTTTCTTAATTCTATAGCCCTTACTTTAAATTCTTCACCTTGAAGCAGTTTCTTGATCTTATACATTATTTCTTCTCTAGTAATGATTCCACCAACTGGATCAAGTCTCAATCCAACTTTCCAAACATCACATATTAATGTTTGATTGAAAAATTGGTCAGCAAAGTAAGGCCAACATAGAAATGATACTCCTTTTGTTGTAGCTTCCATTGTAGAGTTCCATCCGCAATGACTTATGAAACAAGCAATCGAAGGATGGCTAAGAACTTTCTGTTGAGGTGCCCATTGAATCACTTTTCCGCGATTTCGCACTCTTTCTTCAAATTCTTCAAGAAAAGATTGGTTTTCTCCATTGTTGATATCTGGCCTTATAACCAATAGAAAAGGTCTATTAGATAGTTCAAGTCCAAATGCAAGTTCCTGTAATTGAATGTGATCAAAGACAGTGAAACTTCCAAAAGCAACATAAATTACTGAATTGGTTTCTTGTTGATCAAGCCAATTCAAACAAGTTGAGTCTTCTTGCCAAAAATTCCCAGCTATGGATCCAACATAATTTGTTGCTAGAAGTGGACCTATTGGTATGATTTGTGGGACAAAATCAAGTGTTGTAGACTCATGCTCATAAGTTGTGTTGCAAATGATTTTATCTGCAAATTTCACACTTTTATTGTTCCCTTTCATATAGTGAAAAACAATTTTTTCTGTGGTCTTGTCACCCAAATATGCCCAAACAAATTCTTTGGTCCTCATAGGAGGCATCATTGGTGACAACTTAATTGTCTCATCTTTTATAGGTTCTCCTGAAATATGTAACATAAATTGATAAATCATATAACATATAACAATTTTTACAATAACTATTATAAGAGATGAACAAATGCAACCTAAGGTTCATTAATTAATTATATAAGATGGGAAAATTCAATTACAAATATTGTTACCTACTTCTTAACAAATTATTGCAGGTATATATATATAAAATGTTTAGTGCTAATGATGAAAATTCTCACCATCATTGTCAATGAGTCCATCATCAAGAAGCTTTTGGATGTTGAATTGCAAGGCCAATATTGAAGCTGATGCAGGCCAAAATGCAACTGCTTTTATTCCCATGTTCTTTGCAACTTCAAGTGCCCATCCAAAGGTTTCATCTGCCACCAAACAAGTTATTTTGTTGCTCTCACATTTCTTGTTGATATCTTCTATGAGCATTTCCAACTTCTTAGGCATTACCTCAAAAATTGATTGAGTCAATTTTCCCAGATCATTTCTATTATCAACATCGTCTAATCCATCTGGGATTGAGACTAGTTCAATCTCATTATTGTTACCCACAAATGCAGTTTTTTCTCCTAAAGATTTCATGATTTGGTTGTGAACAAAATGAGTGTTCACAAATGTGACTTTGATTCCATGTTTGATAAGCTCATGTGAAAGTTCCATTAGAGGAATCACATGACCTTGTGCTGGATATGGTATAGCTAAAACATGTGCTTTTTCACTCATTTTGTTGCTCTTGTAATTTTTTTTTTCCCACTTACCATGAGCAAGGCTATAGGGTTTCTTCACTTATATATATATCAATGCTATATGATAGGCAAATATCATCTTTTGTCAGTAATAATTTACATTCATATTTACAGACGTGTTGTATACAAAAAGTATATAGTTTGCACTAATATTTATTAAAATTTTACACATATAAATTAATATAATTTGTATCCATATTTTTTAAAATTTACATACATAAATAATAATTTAGCGTTTATAATGAATAAATAATGGTTAAAATTATAAAACACTAAAGACCAGCTTCATACTTTATAATAAATAAATAAACATAGAGTAAAGTATCGTTTTTGTCCCCAATGTTTGGGGTAAGTTCCAAAGTTCTCCTTAACGTTTTAATCGTCTTATTTAAGTCCCTAACGTTTTAAAATTGACTCAATATTATCCTGCCGTTAAGGATCCGTTAACAGAATTGACGACGGAACAAAATTTCCAAAAAATTTCTCATATATATTATAAACTATGAAGCACGGACACTTCGTTGAGTTGAGTTGTCGTGTCCGCGTGTCGGACACATTTCGGACACGACACTCACTGACACTCGTCGGACACGCGTGTCTACTGTGTCCAACCGTGTCTTAATAAAAAGCAAAAAAATTCTTCTCCAGACACACTTAGACACACCTAAATACCATCACGTGTCAGCGTGTCCAGTCTTATTCTTAACATATATTTTTAAAATAAATTTAGATATAGTATATATTATTATTTACTAAAATAAAAAATATTTTAAATACTTGATATAATTAAAATAAGACATTTAAAATAATTAAAATAATTAATTATAATTTAATATCAA
>NC_029788.2:128521165-128527612 GCF_000816755.2 Arachis ipaensis
TAAAGTATTTATTATTTTTATTAATTTTATATTTAATAATTTTAATAAATAAAAAAGTTAGATTAATAATACGAGACAAAACTAACATAAATGGCGATGTATTCAAATCTCATTATCGTTATTATATTATTTTTGTGGTTTTTTTCATTTGTTTCATCTATTGGGTTTTACCTTTGCACTACTGTCCTTTTTCACTTGTACTATAACACTTGGCTTACCCGCCTTCTCAACAATTCTTAGTTGGAAACTAAGAACTTGAATTTAAGTATATTAAAATTTAAAGTACTTATCGTTTGTGGCATAATTATTAATAAAATAAGTATAAAAAGCTTTTAATTAATTAATATTAGTTAACTTTTTATTATGAAATTATTTTTAACACTCATTTTCTAAAAAATTTAGAGTTAAAATTTAAAATGTATATTACCAAGGGAAATTTAAAATTTAAAATTAAAAAATAATCTAATGCCGCTTCGAGTATATGTATATTACCAATACTTCGTTCTTGGCCATTTGGAAAAATTCCTATAAGGTTTATTTTGCTGTCATGACTCAATTTTTTATTCGCTTGGGATTGTTTCTTGTTTTCAACCATTTCGATCAATTTTTTTGTGGAGTGAATGTAACTTAACGACTTATTGCTATGTAGCTTACTTAATTCACGTGGACGGCCTCTAATTAAACATTTGTAGATTAGCTCAAAGTAAGTAATTAAGTATATATTTCATCCATTATTTCATAATATTTAATGGTTTATGTGAGACAAGAACTACAACAATAAGTATTTTTGGTCATGTATGAAAAATTATATTGGGTATACCATTGCCCTGTTTTTTTTTTTTTTTTGTTTTTTTGACCAAGTTGCCCTGTTTTTGTTTAGTAATTCATTCGTAAAAAGTTGAAACCACAACAAAAATAGATGGAGATAAAATAAAAATTCGTACAAATGGGCTTATGTTGGGTTTGGAGGAAGTTGCCCTGTTTTTGTTTAGTAATTCATTCGTAAAAAGTTGAAACCACAACAAAAATAGATGGAGATAAAATAAAAATTCGTACAAATGGGCTTATGTTGGGTTTGGAGGCTAAAACCAAAGCCCAAATCAAACTAGAGATTATAGCTAGTAAAAAAAAAAAGAGTAGTGTGAGTCCATCTTGTATATGCAGTAATCCATTAGTCAGCGGCAGATTTTTAAATAGAACTCAGATTACGACGGATTAGTCCTTGACCTGACCAAGGAATACCATGGACAACAAAAAAAAGTAGTGTGGGTTAAATCAGAAAAAAAAGTAGTAATGACCAATAAGCAAAAAGAAAGAAAAGCAGTAGAGATATGTTTTTCTCTTGATGTGATGCACTCATGCATATGTTAATTTCATCTTTTTGGGGTGTTAATTTGTAGGTTGTACTTGACAAATAGAGAAAATATATGTAATTTTGAAATTTAGATAAAGTAAAAAAATTGCTAAAGTGATAAAGCAAAATATTAATTACTAATTTATAACTCTCATCATATATGAGTTTCACTGTCTTAATTTAAAAATAATTAACATTTTATTTTATCACTTTATTAAATCACTCATCTTGATCCATAATCTTGCATTGTCTCATATGAGAAAGTTCTGCTAGTCCAAAAGAGATGGTTTGTTGTTGCAATATAATCATGTTTCTAGGTCAAAACATATAAAACAACCAATTTACTTACACTCTTATAATCTTCTTAATACAAATCTCACATTTATTAAAAATAAAATCTCTAGATAGTTTATAAACATAAAATATCTCTTATTTAACGAGCTAATTTTTAAGGTTTAAGTACAATCAATTTCAGTTCCAATACTTCTTTTCTCTCAAAGCTGCTCCTCCAAAATAAAGGAAAAGTTATCATCATTGGAGGCAATAATAGAACCACAAATGTGTTACCCTAACGCCTTTATTTCCCATCAACTTTGCAACAACTTTTCAGGCAACCTTCATTTGTGAAAGAAAAAATAAAAGCTATCTCTACTTTTTTTTTTTTCATAAATTCAACCGACTCTTGTTTTAACAACTCACATGAGATTATTAAAGCAGTCGACTTCACGTGAAGTTGATAGTTGAGAGCCGTTAGATGGTTTGACTGATTTGACTAAATTTTTATCTAACGACTCTCAGCTATCAACTTCACGTGAAATCGACTGCACATGAATTTTTACCTTTTAATAAAACTGTTGGCCCGTAGACTTTCTCTGTAATTTGTTACCAAAAGATGTGTGGATGCAAACAATTAACATCTTCGATTAAATTTGAAATGCCCTTCAACGACTAAAAAGAAAGAAAAGACCAAGACCAAAACAAAGTTAGACTATGATATAGAAATTAACACTCTGATCTCATATTTTTTATTTGTCCTTTGATGCAACCATATTAATTGCATTGCGACAACTGTGGAAATTAAACACTAGCCGCCGGATATATATATATATATATATCGGAGAAGAAGAAGCAACAATGATAATTTAACGATATATTATTATTATTCTACATGTCTTACACATAATAATCACTATCACTATCACTATTATATTCTAAAACGGGAACTTTGGTGGAAAGACAAGAAGTGGAACTAGTTGCTGATGACTAAAATTATTTTGACCATATAATAAATTAAATACCCTTAAGAAAGACTATACCAAATAAAACACAAGAAGATTGTCTTCTTCTTATTACTTTTATTCATCATGTGAAATGAATCGATCAAATAAGAATTGAATAAGTTCCAAACCAGCAAAGAGCATGGCAACAAATAATATAGATTATGGTTAACGAAATCCTTTTTTGATTCCCAGCCTCAAAGGTCTTCATCACTTATATCCGATAATCTTTATTTACCTTTTGAATTAGATCTTGAAATCAGTTAAATTAGAATTTTTTTAATATAATATATATGAGAAAACATTATAAAAAACAAATTTTAGTTTTTTCCGTCTAATTATATATTCTTATATTTATATAGTGTATGTTAAATGGACTAAATTAAGATGTTACCCGTCATGACAAATTTAACATATTGATATGAAAATATAAGATGATGTAAACATTGTAAGGTATAGCTATTGTAATTAGTATAAAATAATTAGGATAAAATATAAATCTTAAATTAAAAAGAGTGGAATATCAAAATTATTTTCTTGGGTCTAACTTGGAAAACAACTTGGTGCAAATAATGTCTCAACTCTCGTCCATTATGCATGCATCAATGATTTTTTATTCTGTGCGCTTGGTACTATATACACTAAAGATAATAATAAAAAGTAATCAATTATTTAAGGAATTTTTTTTTGTTTAGGAATAAAGAGACAAATAAGTCTGAAAATTTATATTTTGAATAAATTAATCTTTAAAATTATTAATAGATTAACTCCTATGATCAAGATAAAATATTTTAATTTGAACGTATCTTGTCCACATCTATTATGATAGAGGACTTCATTTTTTTTCAGTAACTAATCTTTTTAAAACATAAATTTTAAAAAATTTATTTGTGACTTTATTTTTTTACATACTCTGTACATTTTACACCTAGAGATAGTGTCTATACTATTCACTGATGGAAAAAAAATCACTAAATAATAACAACTCTGATAAAACTATACATCAACACAAATCATTAATATAAATGGAGAAAAATCTAAAATAGCCCCTAACAATTATTTCGAAAGACAACGAGATTCTTAAAAAAAAAAAAAATTTAACCCCGTCCCTAACAATTATCTCGAAAGGACAACAAGGCCCCTGTGCCAAAAAAAAGTCAATGCTATTTTTTATTGCACAGGAACTAATCAATCCAAAAAAAAAATATCAGGGACCGAATTGAGTGTTTTTTTTTTGGCCTCGTTATCCGTTTGAGATAATTGTTAGGGATCGGGTAGGTATTCACTCTTAATAAATGTAAATTCTCATTTTATAGAGTACATATATAACATAAATTTAATATATAATAAAACCACACTAACCAATTACAATTTCACTACCATTTATTTTTTCATTAATATAAAAATACATAACTTTAAAAATTCCCAATTTTTTTCATCTCAATTTTTATTTATACTAATACATAACTATACTCACTCCTTGGCCCAATTGATAAACTCATTGAGATTCTTCTGACCTTCTTGCTTGTTCTTGATCACAATCTCCTTGAGTCTCAAACACCTCTCATTGATTCCTTCATCTCCAAGTAACATCTCCACCTTCTTCTTTATCTCTTCCCTCAAAATCAATCCCTTCTCAAATCCAATCCCAACCTTCCACACATCACAAATGTAAATCTTGTTCATCAATTGGTCACTCACAAAAGGCCAACACAAGAAAGGAACACCACTATAAACACCTTCAATGGTCGAATTCCAACCGCAATGACTAACAAAACAAGCTATGGCAGGGTGGTTTAGAACTTTTTTCTGGGGTGCCCAATTAACAATCTTACCTTTACTTCCATGAAATTCATCTGGGTATAGCCCATAATTTCCATTATTGTTTTTGCAACCATTAATTCCATTTCTTACAACCCAAAGAAAAGGCTTGTTAAGAAGATCAAGTCCAAGAGCTAGTTCTTTGAATTGGTTCGGCTTAATAGATACCATGCTACCAAACGAAACATACACAACGGATCGAGGTTGTTGTTGATCCAACCATTCTAGACATGTTTCATCTTCTTTTAAGATCAATGATGATGATGATGATGATGAACTTGTGGTTTGATCTGCCATCAATGGACCAATTGGTAGGACCTTTGGTGAAATAGAAAGTGCTCCGGGTTCAAGATGAGAAGTTGTGTTACAAAGCCACCATTGTGCTTGATTCAGAGTTTGAATCTCTTGCTTCATGTGAAGGAAGAAGAAAGTGTTGTCTAAACAGTACCATGGCATGGCTGATGGGTCCATCTTTGGTAGATTTGAAGAAAGATGAATCTCCTTATGTTCTTTGCTTGGTAGGCCTGATAATAATAATTTTCAATTAAACCAATATAAGTATATTCTCTATTAGACCCTACATACACTTATCACAATTGCATGTGACATATATACACATATTAAAGTTTTATGTGGAAATCTAAGTGTCGTTATAAAATATATATAAATCCCGCTATGTTACTAACAGTATTTCTGTCAACTTCTGCCAACTCTTATTTATAATTGTGTTTAATGGAAGTGTCTAATAAAAATGTCTTTTTATAGCTGTGTTTAATAAAAGTGTCTTTATAGATATATTTTGTGGATGTGTCTCTTTATATATGTGTTTAAAATATAATAATTAATTATTGTTAACAATAAATTAACAGATAATATGTTGGTATCCTATACTTTTCTCTTTATTTATTATGAACTTAATTAAAAATTTAAATAAGTGATTCCATAATTACAGACCCATCAAACACACTTTGAGAAAAAAAGATAGCTTGTGACCACTTATGAATGCTTTCTAATTATATGAAACTATGAAAGGGACTAACAAATAACAAGCAAACATATTACTAATTAGAAGGTTTTTTTGGTTGCCACAATATAGTATCCTCAACGAATTTGAAATCTCGACACTTGCTTAAATGAACAAATAAATTGACCATTCAACCAACACAAATTAATTAGTAATTAGAAGTTACAAGATATATATCTTACCAGTTTGAGAATCTATGATTCCCTGATGAATGAGGGTTTGCATAGAATCAAAAGAGGCCAAAGCAGTTGCAGAAGCAGGCCAGAAGAGAGCACCTTTGATACCCAAATTGAGAGCAACTTGCAAGGCCCAACCCATGTTCTTAGTGACAATAACACAAGTGATCTTGTTATCACAATCCATGGCATTCACATCT
Source organism: Arachis ipaensis (assembly GCF_000816755.2). Lineage (NCBI taxonomy): Eukaryota > Viridiplantae > Streptophyta > Magnoliopsida > Fabales > Fabaceae > Arachis > Arachis ipaensis. Next base: position 128,527,018 of record NC_029788.2, read on the forward strand.
TCTATGAGCTTTGGAAGCATGTCAACCATGGTGGTTCTTGTGGTCAGTATAACCTTGCCTTGGTCACTTCTATCATCATTAGGGTCCACACCATCTGGCAGGGACACCAACCTCATCATCTCTGACTCCATGCCTGAACTACTTGCTGCTTTCTTCAGCTTGTTGAAGTGTTCATCAGAGCTTAAGAAGGTGATTTTGCAACCATGGTTTTTGGCTAGAACATGGCAGAATTGAAGAAGGGGATTCATGTGTCCTAGTATTGGGTATGGTATTGCAAGAAAGTGTGGGATCCCCATGTTTCTCAAATGATTCTCGGAATTTGGAAATTGGAATTTTCTTCTTCCTTTTTCTCTTATATATATATATATATTTTTTTTTGTATGAATGAATAACTAATAATACGTAAGTTACTCAACACACTTATAAGCTATATATATAGGGAATTATTTATTGAGAGGAATTATTTCATTTTAGAGCCATGTGACTTTATATTCTTGTCTATTATTCATCTTTCTACATTAGATCAACCGTGTGTAGTGAGTTTGATGAACGGGAAAAATTTTCTTTATTCTTAAAGTAATAAAAGTTAGTTTTG
>NC_029788.2:128527884-128528329 GCF_000816755.2 Arachis ipaensis
ACCAGTTATCTAATTAAAAGTGATTATTAGTTATTTCTTTTTTCACACTCGCTCTTTCTAGTTAGTTAATATTAAGAGAAAAGAATAAATTCATCCCGATTTTTTTTAACATTTAAGTTCTCGAGAATTTAAAAATATATTTAAGTCTCTGATATCTTCAAAATCTGGACATATTGATCTCTGAATCAAATTTGACCAATTTTAAAAACTCTTCCACATGTGCATCCGTATCAACCAAGTCAGCACAACGGGAGTCACATTTTATTTTTCTGTTGAGTCTAACAGACCCAAGTGAATATAAGGGATCAATATATTTAAATTTTGAAAAAATCAGAAACTTAAATGTATTTTCAAATCCTCGATAACTTAAATATCTACGAATCAAAAGGTCAAAAATATATTTATCTTTTTCTCTAATATTAATATATAATACATATCCTAAATA
>NC_029788.2:128528379-128528947 GCF_000816755.2 Arachis ipaensis
TATTTTATCACTACAACAAAAATTACTTTTAGTAGCAATAAGATAGCAATCATTATATATTTTATTTAATTTATGTTTTTATAATAATTATATACTTTTTGTAGTCATTAACAAAGTTGAAAAATGTATAATTGTCATTAAAATTATTTAGTAAAAAAACATAAAACGACTAATATCTAATTGTTAGTAAATATATAAATAACTATTTTTATTGTTAAAAGCAAAATAAATGACCGCCAAAAAAATAATTTTATTAGCAGTGATGAGTATACTACAAAGTATTAAAAGGAAACATAACCAATGTTAAACTTTTTTTTTTATTTCACACGGTATTTTCCAATCCGACAAGTTAAGGACTAATAATTCATTACGAATGAAAACTCTATTTAAGAATTTGTCGCTGGCCAATAAATTGCTATACACCTATACGTATAAGATATTATTGGAACCTCTAACACTTGTTTAAGTAAATTAGTGAATTAACTACTAAATTAATTTAAATAATTACATAACCAATGTTAATATATATAGGATTATTAATTAATAAATTTATTATATTTATTTGATT
>NC_029788.2:128528992-128529425 GCF_000816755.2 Arachis ipaensis
GATTTTAATATTTTACTTTATTATATTTTCATAACAAAAATATTACAATTATGGCTTTTTTATGAAATACAATATATATAGTGCACCAAAAATTAAATAATACGATATATTGCTTTTTATATTACTGCATTGTCAGATGCCGTTGGTCCACTACCGTACTCCGAGACCTGAAAATTTAGTGACCCCCGTTAACACGTTCTGGCCCCTCAGTTTCAAAAGGAATTTTTTTTGGTGTAATTTAAATTAAACATTTTAGGCTTACTAATATCTAAGAAATACCGAATAAAAAGTGAGTGTTGTGGGAAAAAAAAAAGGGTTAAAAAAGAGTCGACATAATAAATTGGAAATTATACTAGAATCTAAAGATGAGTTTATTTTAGACGCAATATAAAATGTTTTAGATAATCGCATCATTATAATCATTCATATCGCC
>NC_029788.2:128529474-128532050 GCF_000816755.2 Arachis ipaensis
TGCATACCGACATTATAATTAATTTACACATTTAGGTCTGTCTGATACTGTGTATGAAAAAAATAAAAATGTAAAAATAACCGGAAAAATATTTAAAATACAAAAGCAGAACGTATATTTTTAAAATTTTGATCCTAAGTCGGCCAATAGGCGAAAGGACAAAAATGTTCCTCACTTAACTAGTCCTAAAAGTAACTCCATTTTCAATTTCATCCACATTTGACAAAAGAGAGATAGAGAACTCGAGAAAAGAGAAAAAGAGAAACTCCAAATACTATTCACCCTCTTCTTTAAATTCACTTTTTTCATAAACTGGAGCTCCGATCGACGATTTGTTTGTAGCTATGTGTTCCTCTCATCTCATTATACGTTTCTATACCACTTTTGCGGTGAGTAATCATGAGAACTCTACCTCATCCTTTATTCTTTACTAATTTTACGTTTTAGGTAGCGTGGGTGTTGAATTTGTGATTTAGATGCTTTAGGGAAAACTCAAGGTCACATTCTAGCGAGATTTTGACCCATGTTCATATGAAATAAGGTAAGAAAATTCTTTTCCCCTATTTTTTCTAATTTGTGTGAAATATTTAGTATGAATAATGTGAAATTTGAATGAAATTAGATTGAATAGAGTTGGTTGAAGTTTGAATTTGTGAGGAATTGATTGAGGCTTGGTTTGGCCGGAGATAAAGGTTCAAGAGGTTGGAACCGACGTCAACTAACGTATGAATTTCGGTTTTGGATAATCACTATATAATGTTATGTGAAAACCTAGACTAGTTGACCTTAAGATATTGTTGAATTGATGTTGTTGATGTTAATGGTTTAGTATGAATGTATGAAATTGAATGATGATTTGAATGTTGAATGAATTATGGGCCAGAAGCCGTGAGTGATATTGAGTTATATCTCTTGATATGTATTGATGTGTTGTGGTGTATCTGTTGAGGTTGAAATCCTTATAGATAGTATGTGAAGTTGGATTTGAGATGATTAATTGTTGATTTTACGTATCCTTTCACTTTTGTGCGTACGCACGAAGCCCACATACACATGATTGTGCTGATTTTTTAAAAATGTTGTTTTTGAACTGTTAAACCTTTCCGGTGAGCTTATAACTCCTTGTAACCTCTGTATAGAATTTGAGAACTATTTTAAAAGCTTTGAATGTATTAGAGGTGAGTATAATGGACTGAACTGGATAATTACCAGATGAAAAATTCTTAAGCGAGATATAAATGTTATGGAGATGGTGGTTCGTCTCGCCCACGGTGAAGTCAGTGACTTTGTCCCGCTCACGAATTTATGAGGTTGATTACTTTAATAAATGAATGGGGTTATAATGAGTTGTATCTTCTGAAATTGGTTAAAATTAAGATTATGGTTGTAAATGTGATATAATGACCGATTGGCAAGGACGTAGGTTTTGTCCCTCTTGCGTGATTATGAGATATGATTATTAATTGGCAAGAACGTGGGTTTCGTTTCGCTTGTGTTATTGATGCTATGGGAATGGTGTTTCGTCGCGCCTACGGTGAGGATAGTGGCTTTGCCTGCTCACGGATAGACAAGTTGAGGTTGAGGTTGAGAATTCTCTCTTGTTACATTCGGAGATTGGATAGAAGGTTGAAAATTTCCTTCGATTCAGTTTCTGATTGTGGTGGAACGAATTAGGTTGAAGATTCCCTTCTTGTTAATCATATGTGTGTGTGTGTGTGTGTTCCTCCTAAGGATGCACGACAGAGTGATAATGTCCGGGTTAGCTACCAGATGTGTTGGGTCTGAAATTTAATCAACACGTGAGCTCATGGCTAGTAGGACAGACAAGTATCATGTACATTTATTTGCCATTGCTTGGGTGTACATAATTATTTTGGTTTGTCAATTTGATAATTTTGTTTAACTACTAATTGTATTACTTGTTCTAAATGTTCTTATTTATAATTATTTGGTATGATTGCTTGCTTATGTTTACATTCTATTAGAAATATAGAGTCTGAGAACAATGAAGATAAATGTTGGGAGTGGATGAGCTAGTAGTGGATTAAAGTATTTTTACCTTAACAAATTTAATCTTGTATGGATTAGTTAAGATCCTAGACTTGGATTCTTGTAAAGTTGGAGATCAGGATCGTTTAGAGGGTTTATATTTCTTTATGTAGTTTTTATTTAGAACTCTTATCCTATTGGGAATTTTCGGATTCTTTTCCGCTGTTGTTATTTTGGCACTAGAAATTCTCTCCCCTTTTAAAAGTATATTCTCTCCCCTTTTAAAAGTATATTGTTGTATAATTTAAATTCTTCTTAGAGGCTTTTATTTAGAGAAATAAGTTTATATATTGTATTGTCTCTAATAATGTATAATTTTAGTCGATATTTTTTTTGCGGGTCGAAACTAGTGACTATTATGTATCTTCACTTAAATTTATATATCTGCTTATGTATATGATATTTATTGTTTTAATGTGTTCGTGTGTGATTAGCAGCTGATGATGTTAAATTTTTTTTTACAAACTCTTAATTATAATATTATTCTTCTATAATTTTATATGTATATTTTTTTTAAATGTCCAATG
>NC_029788.2:128532267-128533282 GCF_000816755.2 Arachis ipaensis
ATAAGTGTCAACCTAATTAAATTAAAAGATGATATTACAATAATATTTTTCAAAAAGAAATAAATAAAATGCTATGATAATATAAAATAATATTAAAGGACACGGAGAGAGAGTTTGTGAAAGTAGAAACTATGCGAATATAGCAAAAAATAAAGTGCAAACGTGAAGTGCGTTTTGGTTTAAGTGCTAATAAAGTAATAATAGACTAATAGTTTATAATTTCATATTACTTTTGCTTCCTCTTTCTTTTAGCATCCAATCCTACAGTAAATTAAAGTTCAATTCATTCCGCTACTAGATTTTCCGTGTCATGGTCCTCATGGAAACAAGTTCAATTTTTTCTCTTTGTTCTTTTATTGGTCAATACTAGAGTCATCTCAGTAGTCAAGGCTAATTATGTGGACCATTTTTACTGTGGATCTGGAACCCTACAATAAACCCAAGCTGCATGCATGCATCAACGCAATTATGGAGTCAACATCCTATTAAGAATTAGTCAATTTTAAGATTTTAAATAACAAACAAATAAACTGTTGTGATAGAAATGGGACGTGATGCCCATTTCCTATATAAAGTTTACATTCTCAAAAGAGAATGAAATAAATGAAGGTTGACAATCTTCCTTCCATAAGTCTATAAATAGGAGGAAATGTAACACAACAAAAAAAATACCATTCTCCCTTTCTTTTCATACACAAGCAAGTAATAATAAAATCACTTCTCTCTTTTATGCTGCAATCAAATACTCTTCTCCTTATATTTCTACTACAATTCTTTCTCTTCTTTTATTTTATAAGTATTTTAAATTCTATTTTCTATTACTCTTTACATATAATATTAATAGCAATATTAATCATCTTTATTATATTGAGATTGTAACAATAAACAAATGCGATTCTCTCTCTCTTTATTTTTAATACTTCTTTCTATCTTTGTATATATATATATATACATTACAACATATAATATTATTATATATATATAAATTATTATTGAGCTAATTATTTTAATACTA
>NC_029788.2:128533402-128533884 GCF_000816755.2 Arachis ipaensis
TACCCTTCTCAATTCTACTCTTTTTTCCCTATACATATATACCACAATAATTTTAACCACCACCACCATTCGCCCACCACTAGTGATCGTCTTCCCTCCCTTGCCAACCACTTGTCACCAGTAGCGGACATTAAAACAAAATTTTGGGAGGCCAAAAATTTAATATAAAAATTTAAAGTTAAACTCATCTAATGTAACTTTTTGAATTTTTGAAGGTTGTATCTCACTTTGTTTGTGATTTATTAAAGTAAAAAAATTATTTATAAGTGTTGATATTATAGAAGTTATATATTCTCCTTTTTGAATATTAGTCTTCTTCTTAAAAAATGTATCAATTCTTTGATTTTTCATCATTATTTTGTATAAAAATTTGAATATATATCCTGTAAAATAGGTAAAAAAAATTAGAAGGATAAATATTAAAATTTATAATATTTATTGATTTTTTTATCAATTTATACAAATACAATAATCAATACTTA
>NC_029788.2:128534683-128534951 GCF_000816755.2 Arachis ipaensis
ATCAATTTATACAAATATAATAATATATATATTTATTGAATATTCTAATATTTTTTATCATATGAAAAATTAAATTAAATAAACAATAATATATAAATAATATTAAATTAAATAAATAAAGAATACCTAATTTTAGAATGAGAAGCAAAACTTATGTTTATAATGAGAAGTAAAGCAGCTTTTTTTGTTAGATATGTTGTGAAGCCAATAAAGATCAACTCTAAAAATTATTATGCAATAAAAATATGAGATAGAAATTAAATTATAG
>NC_029788.2:128535160-128543105 GCF_000816755.2 Arachis ipaensis
ATTGCCCTAGTTAAGCTCGACCACTGCTTGTCACCATCCATCATTCTTAACGGTCTCTAATCACTCTAAATTCTAAACCTTACGTTTTAATTATAGTAAGTGAAAATCGTGATTTTAGATTTATAGTTATTATTTTTTAACTTTAAGTTACTATTTTTTTACCGTGACCTATTTCATCATGAATTCGTGACAATAACTCTATATAATTACATTTCTTTTTTTTTTTATCTACTATCACAATTTTTTGTCACGGTTATCATTTTTTCTATCTAACACATTATACTTATAGCCACCACTCAAATAAAAATCCTAAAACAACCTTTGTTAAAAACGCCTACGTGGCAAAACCTAAACCATACATTGTAAAGCCACACTTTTTACTACAAAACACTTAAAACCATAGCTTTTTATAAGAAAAGCGTTACCTAATGAAAAAAAGTAAATTAGAAGAAGTTACAATGCTTTTTAAACAATTAAAAATGGCTCAAGAAAATAATATTATGGAACAAGAATTTCAAATAGAAGAAAAATTAGTAAATTCTGAAAATATAGAAAATGAAGAACACATCCTAGATTATTCAAGTGATGAACCAGCAATTCCAATACAAGTAAAAAATAAAGCTGGAACATCTAAGGATAATCAATCTCAATTTAAATGGGAAACAGGTTTTGAAAATTATGCTTTTAAAAAGGAATTTATAAATAAAGATTCAAAGTACACAAATATACCATCAAAATACGTTCCTAAAATCCAGGAAATGGAAGGAGAAAGAATGCTCGATTTAGACTGTAAAAAGAATGAAAAAGAAATTTTCGAAAACTGGTTGAATTCCTTCTTATTAGAAGCCTTTACTAATCCAAAACTTAGTGAATTGTTTGGAAGAGATATCTGGAATTATATAGGGTTTTATACTAAAGGAACTATAAGAGATTATATGACATCAATAGAAAACCAAATAATAGAAGAATTAGCAACAAAACAACAGTTTATGATAAGATATTGCATATAATGATGATTCTATATAAAGAATTTTTTGAAAAAAATATTATAGATCATAGACAAGAAGTCTATAATAAAGAATATCAAGAAGCAAAAAATCATTTAGCTAATATTCAGATATATGATTTATGTAACGTGGAATCTTATATATGTGAATATAGAATACATTATTATAAATTAAAAGAAGAAGATAAAGACCATTATCTTAGTATGTATATAACAAAACTTCCATATCCTGCTAATGAATTTATAATGGGAAGATTTATAAGAGAAATAAATAGAGGGACAATTGAAAATAATTTTGGCGGAGCTACCTCTGCAATAAGAGAGGAAATAAAAGAACGTTGTATGCAAGAAACGACTCAAAAAAGATTTAAAAAAATAATTAGAATTTGCTGTTAGGATAATGAAGATATACCTCAAAAATATGGTCTTAATAAAAATTTTCAAAGAAAAAGAAAATATCAATTTAGAAAAAGAAAATACTATCCAAACTGAAGAAAAAAGAGGTATTTTAGAAAAAGAAATAACAATAAAAACAAAAGACAAAAAAATGACTATTGCCCAAATAAAAAAGAAAATTGTAAGTGTTGGTATTGTCAGGAAGAAGGACATTATGCAAATGAATGTCCAAAAAAGAAGGATAAAAATGACCTCACCAAACAAATAGAAATTGCTAAGTCTTGTTTCATGGAACCATTAGAAGAATCAGATGATAGCTTAGACTATATTTTTGAATATGTCTCAGAAACAGACTCAGAGACTTAGCAATAATGCCACATTTATTACTATAAAAGTAACAGAAAAGTTTATAAATGATTTCATAAATATTGGAGCAACACAATGCTTTGCTAGTACAAACATAAAACTTGATTGAAAAAAATTAAAGAAACCATTAAGAGTTAAAATAGCTGACAAATCAATATATAAAATTGACCAAAAAGCAGAGATGACTGAAATATTTATTCAAAATTATAGGTTTATTGTTCCATCTATATATATGTTAGATTCTGGAATGAATTTTATCATAGGAAATAACTTTTTAAAACTATATCATCCATTCATTCAATAATTAACATATATAGTTTTAAAAGCTCCACACGACTCTTCAATAAATCAAAAATCAAAACGTATAAAAATACCAACTACTACTATAGATAAGATTTTAAATTTAAAATATTTTCTATATTAGAAACATGTTATTTAAATTTATATTTTCAGATAAATATTCCAAAAAATAATCTTGAAATAAAAATAGAAGAACTTAAAGAAAAAGGATTAGTTCTTAGCAAAAAGAAAGCAAGAATAGCAAAACAAGAAATAGAGTTTCTTGGATTAATTCTATCCACTCAAGGAAAGCTAAAACTTCAACCAAACGTTTTAGAAAAGGTAAATTTATTTCCTAATAAAATAGAAGATAGAAAACAATTACAAAGATTTTTAGGGTGTATAAATTATATTTCTGATCAAGAATGTTTAAAGAATATAACAGAATACACTAAAAGCTTATTTCCAAAAATAAGTACTAAAAAAGAATGGAAATGGGAAGAAAAAGATAGTATGCAAATTCAAAGAGTTAAAGAATTATGTGAAAAACTTCCAGAACTTTATATTCCAGAAGAAAACGACTACTTAATAGTGGAAACAGATGCTTCAGACATAACCTGGTCAGGATGTCTAAAAGCTAAGAAAGCTATAAAAAGTTTGGAACAAGAAAAAGAATCACTAGATTCTAAATATTCCCTAAAGGAATTACTTTGCAGGTATATTTCAGAGACTTTTATTCCAACAGAACAGAGATATACTACTCATGAAAAGGAAACTCTAGCAGCAATTAAATCTCTTAAAAAATGAAAAATTGATTTACTACCCAGAGAATTTACATTAAGGACAGATTCAAGTTACCTAACAGGTTTCATACGATATAATTTAAAAGTTGATTATAATCATGGACGATTGGTAAGATGGCAATTATTTTTGTTACAATATCCAATAAAGATTGAATATATTAAGGGTGACAAAAATGTTATTGCAGATACATTAACAAGAGAATGGAGTTCGTCTACAACGTATTAGATCAAGAAATTCAAAAATATGAGCAAGAACTTGAAAAATGCAAGCATTGTCAGCAAATAAGGACACAGATCCAATCTCTCAAGAAGGCCATTGAAGCAATGAAATCAACACAACAAGCGAAACCATCAGAGTTCAGCCAGCTAAGCATGGTAGACAAAATAGATGAAGAAAAAATTTCAGAAAATATAACAATTGCTGAAATTATTAAAAAATCCACCCAAGATAAAAAATATTATGTAATTTATAATGGCCCCATGAAAGGAGTATATGATGCCTGGGAAAAAGCAGCACCATTCACACATCAATCAAGGATAATTTATAAAGGAGGATTTTTAACACTGGAAGAGGCAAAGGAATCCTTCAGGGAATATGAAGCTCTTCATCCAGAGCAAACCCTAAAAAGAGCAGATAAAGCTCCAATTCAAACCTAGAGAACATGAATAATAAGAAACATTCCTACAAGGGCTGAGATCAAGGAAAATAAAAGGGTCTGTAGATCAAATCTCAGAGAAACCCTTAATATAGTCCTGAATTGGACTGAAGAAAAAAGGAAAATTTTGGGATATTATCCTATTGCCAAAGAACAGCTAACAAAGCTGGTTATCTTTCCAGATGCTTCCCCATCTGACACTTATCAGTTTTTCCAGTATGGATTAATTGATACAATCTTAATTTTTAATGATCTAAAAATTATTAGTGAGTTTCCTGCAGGATTCGTTGATGTATTAAAGAGATTTAAAAATATGATTGACAATGTAAATCCAAGGGATGTATCCCTAAAATTTACAAACAGTCAACCTATTTTTAATGAAGAAGAAGAATGCTTGGTTCCAGCACACCAAGTAATATTCATGTCTGTCTTTCCAGAAAATTTTCAACCAATTGATCGAATTCAAGATTTAACAATTTACAGTCATGAAGGAAGAGCCAGCACATTAGCAAGGGTCTTTGAAAGGACTCAAAAAATAACGAAGGAATCTCACACAAGGATTAATTACAAAAGTAGAAATACTCTGCTTGTGTCCAGTAAAAGAAATGAAATTGAAGAAAAAGAGATGAGACTCTTGGTGGAATTTTAATCAGCATTCTATAATTTATCTGGACTCTTAGAAAAGCTCCCTGAAGGGATAAAGAGGAATCTCTGCTATTTGATAAAAGATAGAGAAGACCACAAGTGCCAGCTATGTGCCTCAGAAATATCTGAAGAAAGCAATAATGAAACGGAATCAACCCACATGATAAAAGAAGAGGACAGTGCATCTGAAGCCCACATGATAAAAGAAGAGGACAGTGCATCTGAAGCATCCCTCAACATTATTGCATAATGACGTAAGCGCTTAGGTCATAAAATGTAGCTGGTGCAAGATAATAAACAATGACGTAAGTAATGACGTCATAAGAAGGGTAAGGATGGGAATTGTCCATCAGACCCAACCATTATAAATAGGTTGCTTAGGCAATTGTAGAAATCATCAGAAAACAGAAAGCAGAAGGCTAAGAGTACTCATATGCTAGGAGAGCAAGGAGGAAGCTGCCGAGGCGATTTTGTAGTCTGACAAAGAATCCCCTTAGGAAAAATAGTTCTAAACTCCCCTCTGGAGTTAGTATCTACAATCTCCCATCTGGAGATAAAAATACCTTATGTAAAATATACTAAATAAAGAAAGTTTTTCTCCAGAAAGGTATATCTTCGTCCTAGTCTTTTAGTCATGAATTATTTAGAAAGTTTAGAATTAATGGAAGAATCTGATTATTATAGATTAACTGCTTTATTAGATAATGAAAAACAGGCTGTTCTAAAAACAGAATTAAATCTTAAATCAAATGAAAATTTTAATAAACAAAGTCTTTTAAAAGAAGTTTTTAATAGAAAAAATATAATATACTATGGAAAAATTCAACTTGAAGCCCTATAAAGATAAAATCTGCCAATGAAGAACTTGAAATAGTTTTGATAAATGATGAAGAATTGAGTAAACAGATTGAGAAAATTAAGGATCAACAAAAAAGATCTAAAATTGGATGGATTCATATTAGTACCATACAAGTCTTAATCAAATCTACATATATGAAAGGAATTAATTCACCAATAAGTTTAGCAATCTGTGACAAAAGAATTACTGATGACCCAATAGATCAAATAATTGGAATTGTTCATGAAAATTTGGCAAATGTAAATGTTAAATTTAATGCCCATCTTGGATATGATATACCTTTATCAACTGAAAATCTTGGAAAATCTATAAGTTTGGCTTATAAATTTCACAGAAATAATCTAATGGAACAAGATGATGAACCATTTTCAATTACATATGCAATAAATTATGCTTTAACAAATAGCCATCATAGTATAATATTTAAAAATAGAGAAAGAATTTATGTCGATGAATTATTTCAGAAAATTGTAAAAACAGAAATACCAAAATATAAAGCTATTGAAAACCCAGTTCTATTATTAAAAGAACCATCAGGAAAATCGGTTTCATCGAATTTTCAAATAAGAGAATCTAAAATTAATAGTCCTTTAAGTTTATCTAAGTTAAAGATTAAAGAAGAAAATTCTGAAATAAAAGAATTAACAAAAAAGGTCAAAAAATTAAATGAAACCTAAATACTAAATTATGACAATAAATAAAGAAGAAATATATGTAACTTATCAAGATAAGAAACAAGAGCTTTTTGAAAGAGAGAATCGTTTGAATTATTTGCAGTTTTCTGAAATAAATCAAAGAGCATTTGAAGCTCTAAAAATAATCTATAACAAGTTGAAAAGAGAAGTTGAAGAGCTAGAAAAATTAATAGAATCTCTAGAAAATAGTGATGAATCGATGATAGAGTTTGCAGAAATTCTAAAATAAATAATGTTAAACAAAACTATTTTTAGGAATTATGATAAAGCATAAAAAGATTGAAAAATCAGAAAATAAAATAAAAAGGAAAAGGGCGAGAAAATTAAAAAGTAAAATAGAGGAGTATAAAAGAGAATTAAATAATCTTCAGATCGAAATTGATGATCTTATAATAAAAAGGATAGAAATAAGAATAAACATAAACAAGTTGGAATTAAATTTAAGAAATTTATAAATGCCTGGAAAACCATATTACGATTTAAAAGAATTAAAGCTGTTGAAAGAAAAAATGAAGAATGAAATTGAAAAATTAGAAAGATATTTAGAAACAAGAGAAAGTGTAGAAATAAAAGAAGTTCTTGAGGATTTGAGAAATTATATTAAAGAAAAAGATAAACAGATTTTATATATAATAATCCATGTAAAAAAGAATATTATAATGATAGAAATTAGAACAGAATTAAAAAAAAACTATAAGTACGAAATCAGAATTATAAATATACATCAAGGATTAGTAATAAATAATCATATAATAAATACAAGAGAAATTGTGGAAATGATTAATATTTTAGATTACAAAGTTGCAAATTATTTTTATCAAAATCCTTTGAATAAAGCACTACCAATTGAATCTATACAAATTATAAACTTATTCGAAACAAAATATGAAGAGTCAGTAGAAATTTTGAAAAAAGAATTAAAAGAAAAGTCGAAAATAAAAAATTGGTATCAGAGCTTAGTTAACGATTAAGGGTAACACTTTCTCTTTAAGCAACACTTTTAGTAATACGCTTTTAAATCAATAACAACCACAAAATGAAAAACGTCTTTACAAAAAGATGAAACTGACAACTTTATCAGAGTGGCATCTATACTTATACCACATACAGTTTAAATCATGAATATAGAATATATAAGCTATGATGATCATTTTTTAAAATCATATATACCACAATAATTTTAACCACCATCCACCCACCACCAGTGGTTGCCGCTCCTCCCCTCTAGTCACTGTCGACTACCCACTACCATTTACCGCCTCCAATTATCTTAAATCCAAGAACTTAATTATAAATTCTAAATTTTAAATTTGATATGTTTATTATTTTTAGTTTTATATTTTTTATATTAATTTATTTTCAATTATTGACTAATTTCTAAATTAGTTGGTTGAATTAATGTTGTCCTTCTATATATTTTTTTGCATGCATATACTATTTACTAATTGCAACGCGGATTTAATTTGTTTGTTTATGGTAACTACTAACTAGAATGGTTTTGAGTTTTGACCAATAGATAGGTGAAGTAGTTGAATTTTCAAATGTGTTCACGGTTTTGAATTCTTACATTCCTCTTTCTCTGAATTTTTCTGACTAACTTTTTAAATATATAGGTTCAATGTTTTCTATGAAAAGCATGTACTCTTTACAAAAAAAAAATTACATAGATTGTTTCAATAATTAATATGTACCGTGCAAACTTCTTGATCATATATATACCCGAGATAGTACTATTAAATTTCTCTCTTGATCTTTGGAACTAATTTTCTATTCTCCCTAATTAGTTAAAGTGCAAATGGTATTCACATAATTAAGTCAAGTCAATCCTATTGCAAATTAAAGCTCTTATACTATTGACACTTGACAGGTTCTATGATCTCTAATAGATTGAGCTGTCTAACCTGCCTATTATATGTGTCAAGACAGTGACAACATGTGTATAACTTTGACTATAACCTAATGCATTGGCAAAAGTAATTAGTAGTTTTATTTATAAATTAATTAAATTAATAATTATTTAAAAAATAAAAATTTATATATGAACGTTAAAAAAACCATAAAACAAAGTCTATTTGTTCATCATCATCTTTTAACTCCTATAAAAAAAATCATCTTTCAACAATAATTTTGAGGATTATTATGAGGTTTATCTAAAACGAATAGATTTATGCCTGAACGTTAGGTTCAGCAAAGGGTTGCTATTCGAATTTTTTTAAAGAGGTTGATGGGGTACCTGTAAA
>NC_029788.2:128543185-128557593 GCF_000816755.2 Arachis ipaensis
AGTGGTTTCATCTTTAATGACAAATAATCATTTTTTTTATTAAGAAGGTTGTCGAAATCTTCTTTTTAAATTATTAAAAAAATTGTAGATGTTAATTATACATTCAAATATATAAATAGGGTTAGACCTGCGTCGCTGTATTCGACATCCGTAAAATCGGGTAGGTCATAACACTACCAAAAATAAAGGATTTAACCATGAAAAAATTCGTGGCTAAACTCTAAAAAAACTGTGGCAATTACGCTTTGGTAACAAATAAACATCCGTGGCTAAAGAGGGCGACGCGTTTTTAATTAGCCACGCTTTTTACTTCATTAGCCACAGTCTTAACACCTGTGGAGACATTTTGTTAGCCACAACTTTAGTACGTTTAGACACGCTCTTTTCCGTGACAAAATAAAAAGATGCATAATGAAATAATTGTTTCTGCCACACTTTACCCATGGCAAAATTGGCCAGATCGGACTTTTTTGCCACACTTTTTTCCGTGGCTAACAATAAAGGTTAAATTAAAAAAAACATTATAATAAAAATGCTCAATAAATATCAGACTTTGCTAAAATGATACAAAATGTTGAAAGCCTAAAAGTACCAAGACAAAATAAATTTATTAATCTCTGCATTTCTTGTTACACATACAACCCACATGCAAAAAATGTAACTTCAGCTACTGAATTATACATTCTGTCGATACTCCAGTTATTTTGTGTGCTCCAATAAAATTTGCTAAGAAAGACAGAGATCAGTAATCAAACTAAGAAATTAATAGGCCATGAAGAACAAAATGATGCCAAAAAAGAAATATAAAAAAAATGATGCCAAAAAAGAATTAACATGAAGAAGTGCAACTCTATTCAACGTTGGCATCAGGACCTCCAGCAATGTCTTTTACCTAGTTCAAATTTATCCATATTCATACAAGTTTCAATAATTACAAAGCTACAAAGCTAAATCAAAAGTTTAACGGTTTAAAAGAAAACACAAACATGCATGGGGATCCCAACATCGACAAGAGTCAAAGTTGCAGCATTGATACACGCAGATCTAGTTCCTACACAGGAATATTGAAAAAGAGTTAGTGAATGGTAAAAAAAAATAGTCTTTTAAATAAAAAAAAGAGTAAAGATCCAGCAAAGAGAGAATATTAGATAAACATAAAAATGGGCTGCTTAGGTTCCTTCCAATCTTTTTTGTGATTTAAGATTGCCCGTAAAATCTTGATTTATGCTATTTTGGGACCTTCTTTGGGCGACTCAACGCTGAATTTACTAAGGATACAGAGAAATTGAACAATAGTCTAAACCTGTGAGGGAATTCTTCCGATTTTCCAAGTGAGTGGGCTTTATTTTGGTGCTAAGTGAAAATTACTTTTAAGTTTTCCACCCAAAATTTCACTTGTATTATTGTAAAAGTTCATTTGAATTTATTTCAGTCAAGTAATTGAGATTTTTAATTTAAATTAATAGTTAACTATAATAAAAAAATATAGAATTATAATATATACCATATTTTAAAGACGGTACATACTAATTACTGTTTCAAAAATAAACCTACGTTAATTTATGTTGGATATTTTTTTTACTAAATTAATAAAAAGATAATAAAAAAATAAAAAAGAAAACTAATGCATATTATGAATTAGAGACAAAAAAATGTACTATTTTTTATCAAGAATTTTATATATACTTTTAACATTCATTCTCAATTAATTAAAGTAATAAGTATGTACTCTTTTTATACTATTTCAATTAATGCATCTTCGGTTACTCAATGCTGAATTTACTAAGGATACAGAGAAACTGAACAATAGTTTGAACCTGTGAGAGAGTTCTTCCGATTTTCTAGTGAGTGAGCTTTACTTTGGTGCTAAATGAAAGTTATTTTTTTCCGCCCAAAATTTCACTTATGTTATTGTAAACGTTCATTTGAATTTATTTCAGTCAAGTAATTGAGATTTTTAATTTAAATTAATAGTTAACTATAATAAAAAAATATAAAATTATAATTATATATCGTATTTCAAAGACGGTACATACTAATTAGGATTATGAATTTTGACTCGCATTTAAAAAAATAAAAAAAGATTGCCGGAGAAAAAAATATTAAATTTTTGTAACTATTTCAAAAATAAACCTAAGTTAACTTATGTTGGATTTTTTTTATTAAATTAATAAAAAATATAAAAAAATAGAAAAATAAAATTTAGAAAAATTAATACATATTGTGAATTAGGGACAAAAAAATGTACTTTTTTTATTATGAATTTTATACTTTTAACATTCATTCTCAATTCATTAGAGTTATAAGTATGTACTCTTTTTATATTATTCCAACTAATGCATATCTTATCAATTGAAAATGGCTGGAAAGAAGAGAAAAAAAAATGATCGACAAACTAGATAAGTCTGCACCCTTAAAAATTGAAATTTATTATTAAGGTTTAAATTTGAAAAAAAGTAGAAACTGTATATAAAATTTTTGAAAGGGATGGAAGGAAACACTATAAGCGCATAATTTGAAAGTAGACATCGTTTGATTTCGCCACGGTGAGCATTGTGTCTGTGGCAATTGAGAGAGTCCAGTTCAAATTGACCACAAACAAACAAGAACGTGGGAAACCTTCGCATAATTTAGCCACGGAAAAGCAAAACGTTGCAAGTGATTACAACGATCATAAAAATTTGCCACTGCTTTTTGTTCGTGAGTATTTTCCTGTGATAAACTACCGTGTTTCTGGTAGTGTAATGTAAATCTGAACATTGGTATTATAAAAGTATTCCTACCAGAAAACAGAGATCCGACGGAAGAACTGGTGATGTTAGTGACTCGGGAGGACGAAGAAGCCAAGGACGGATTGGTAATTACAGAAAGTATTTTGAATGAGTGGCTTTATGATGATTTAAATCAGGATCATTTAAATTTGGAAACGCCAAACGCAAATTATGATGCCAATGAAGAGAGAGCTGATTCTGCGAGGGGTGTCATGATGAGCAATTATGAAGATTCTGATAGAATGGTATCTTTGATTATTGAAAAACTACAATGTGGACTATAAGGGGCTATAAGCAAGGAAAAAGTAAATAATAACAATAGCAAAAATAAGTGGCCAATACCACTTTCAAATACATTTTGGGCTACGGATTGCCCTTGGGCCTAAGCCGTTCAGCGGACCAAAGCAGGATGAATGTTGAGGTATCCATGCTGGCTGGGCCGGTCCAGCGGAAACCGGGTCGGGTGGAAAGCAGGAAAAGGAAGGATACCCGGCCAGCCCAAGACGTAACAGCTCCAGGAATGATCCGTGGAGGTGACGGCGCTGATCAGTCCCAGGGGAGGAGTGCGTGCCAACCTGGAGCATGCCGTGCGGGTTGCCTCCAAGGCAACGTGAACCGAGAAGCTGCACCCTTACAATCTTGCGCTGGGATGATGAAGGACAATGGGGCTGTCGTCGAGCAGTTTGTGAATGGGGGATATGGCGATGGAGGAGGTGACCGAGAGTGGAACGGTGGGAACCACGAGGTAACAAACCAAATTGAAACTAACCAGTTGTAGCCAGATACGGTGAATACTAAGGTTGTGGGTGGGAAGGCTGTGTATGATGAAAGCCGTGAGTCGGAGACTTTGGGGTTTGAGGAGCATGTGATGGTACCGACGGTACTGGAGGTTGGAGGGTTTAGAGTGGTTGACGAGGGTGAGAACACTGAGCTCCGGGTGGGTAGAGGTCAAGGCCATGAGGAAGCTGTCGGAGGTGAGGAGGGTGTTATTGGGGATGTAAGCGATGACGGGAATTACGGGGATATAGATGGGGAAAACGGATCAAAAGGGGAGAACAGGGCAAGAAGGGCAGCTGAGAACCAAAGCCGGATTGACAAGGAAGACGTTGTTACTGTGGCTGGATATGGAGGCTGTGGATCGAAGATAGGTCAGAGGAAGCTAGTGCAGGGTGAGAATGAAGCTGCAGAGATGCTAACAGGGAATTACAGAGCAGAAAATGAGGAGGAAGTCGATGACAATCAGAGTACAACTTTGGAAGAGTAGTTGTTGGAAAACAAGAGGACATGGAAAGTAGCAGTGGAGTCTAGTGCAATCTTGTACAACGAAGAAGATGATATCATGGCCATCCTTCAAGCGCAAAATGAAGAAATTGCTCAAAAAAGAAAATTGGCGAAACTAAAGGCGAAAGTAAGACGGAGCAGACCTAAGAATAACAAAAAGGTGTGTATTAATCCTTTAAAATGATCTTTAGTTCATGAAACGTTAGGGGGTTGAGGGGAGATAGAAAGTTGAGAATGATTAAAGACCTAAAGAAAAAGTTTAGACTTCACATGCTAGGTCTGATTGAGACTAAAAGGCAAGTAATGACAAAGTTTGATGTAGCAAATATCTGGGGATGTGATAACGTTGGGTGGGATTATGTTGAGTCTGATGGTGCATCGGGTGGGTTGTTATTAATGTGGGATGATATGACTTTTAAGTTGAATAATTGCTATAAAGGAGAGAGATGGTTGTGTGCGGAAGGGATGATATTAAAGAATAATTTCAATTGTGCTTTTGTATTGGTTTATGGTGCTCATACTAGAGATGAAAAACTTGCTGTGTGGGAGGAGTTGAGCTACGCCCTTGTTGTTTTATGGGAGATTTTAATGAAATTGTACAAGCGGAGGAAAGAGAAGGTACTACTAGCTTATCAGCATCTGCTGAAGAGTTCGGGAATTGGATACAAGAAATGAACTTGGTGGACCTGCCGCTTTATGACCGTAAGTTTACTTGGTTCAGAGGACGCTCTTGCAGTCGGATTGATAGAGTGATGGTTAGTCTGGAATGGGTTGAGGAGTTTCCTGAGATTCGACTAAGAGGAGGGCCAAGAGGTTTGTCAGATCTTTGTCCGATGATAGTTGAAGATACAAGGTTGGAATATGGTCCTAGACCGTTCCGAAGCCTAGACTCGTGGTTCACACATGAAGGCTTCCTAAGAATGTTTAAAGAGGAATGGAGGGGATTAGGGGAGATGAACTTCATAGATAAATTGAAGGCGTTAACGGTTCCTCTAGGGAGATGGCACATATACAATTTTGGTGACATGGATAGGAAAATCATGAAGTTTGAGGAAGAGATCAAGAAGATAGATGACATGGTAAGTAATGGAATATATGATGGAACAGTGGAGGCTAGAAGAAAGGCGCTAGTGACTTGCTGTGAGAAGTGGTATGTGAAAAAAGAATTGCACTGAAAACAGATGTCACGTTCCCGTCTTGCGAAAGACATGGACAGAAATACCAGGTACTTCCACAATATAGCTTCACCAAGGAGGAGGAACAACATGATTGATGCTTTGGTTATTAATGGGAGGTTGGTAAGAAATAAAGCTAGAATAAAAGTCGCCATCCGAGATTTTTACAAGAATCTATATCATCAGGAGAAGTCTCCTTCAGTGGGATTTAGGGATGGTCTGGTGGAGGTGATAGCTAGAGAGGATGCTGAGGCTTTAGAGGTGATGCTGTCGGTTAAGGAGATTAGAGAGGCAGTGTGGGATTGTGAATCATCTAGGGCTCCAGGTAGCGACGGGTACAATATGAACTTCATCAAGAAGTGCTGGGACGAGATTGGAGCTGAGTTCACGACAGCTGTGTTGGGATTCTTTCAAACATCCAGATTACTGAAGGACTCTAATACAACTTGGGTTGCGTTGGCACCTAAGTTCATTGGAGCTAAGGAGATAAAGGACCTTCGACCAATTAGTATGGTTGGCTGTGTATATAAGGTGATTTCAAAGGTTCTGGTCAGGAGGATAAGAGCTGTTATGCCAGGTCTAGTTGGAGAGACTCAGAGTGCGTTTGTCAAAAGGCGGAAAATACATGATGGAGCTCTTATTGCATGTGAAACGGTACATTGGCTTAAAAGGAAGAAGAAGGAAGCGGCAATAATCAAACTTGACTTCCAAAAGGCATATGATAGGGTCAAATGGAGTTTTGTAGACATTGTGTTGCAGAAGATGGGTTTCGGGCGACGGTGGCGGGAGTGGGTTATGGAGTGTATCGGCACAACCTCTATGTCGGTGTTGATAAATGGTTCGCCAACGAGGCCATTCAAGATGGAAAGAGGCCTGAGGCAAGGTGATCCGCTATCCCCATTCTTGTTTGTGCTTGTAGTTGATGTCTTACATAGAATTATTGGCGAGGCAGTCAGGAACAAGCGGATAACCCCTCTGTTTGTTGGGAGAGACAATATAGAATTGTCACATCTCCAGTTTGCTGATGACACTGTGTTGTTCTGTCCACCGGAGGAGGAGACTATCAAGAATTATAAGAGGCTTCTACGATGTTTTGATCTGATGTCGAAATTAGCCATCAATTTCGATAAATTCAGCTTGATCCCAATCAACTGTGACCAACAGTGGATTCAATGTACGTGCAGTCTGTTGGGGTGTAAGGAGGCAACTCTCCCAGTCCGTTACCTTGGAATCCCTTTAGGAGCCAATCCGAGGTTGGTTAAGACTTGGAAGCCAGTTATAGATAAAGTGGAGGAGAAGCTCAGTTTGTGAAAAGCTAAGATACTCAACAAAGCGGAAAAATTGGTACTCATAAAAGCAGTACTCTGCAGCCTTCCCGTATATTATTTAAGCTTATACAAGATGCCGAAAGCGGCTGCAGAGAAATTGATTTCATTACAAAGAAGGTTCCTGTGGAGTAAGGAGGACTGTAAGAATGGGATGGCTTTGGTTAGTTGGGATGTAGTCCAGGCCCCAAAAAAATTAGGGGGGCTAGGAGTTGGAAATGCGATGGTTCGGAATACAGCACTCCTGTTTAAGTGGTGGTGGAGATTCTCTAAAGAGGAGTGCCCACTATCGAAGAAGGTGGTTTGCTCGTGTAATAATTTCTCTCCTAATAAGCTTTTATCTTCCCAAACGTTACCTTCTAAAGGGGGTCTATGGAAGGACATCTGTCAGCTGCAGATTAAGGAGCAACATATAAGAGACAAGATGATAACTGGCTTGTCTATGGAGGTTGGTGATGGCAGACGAATTCACTTTTGGGAAGATATCTGGCTCAGGTGTGGACCTTTGAAGGATAGGTTTCCAAGGCTATTCTCGGTTTCAGCCCAAAAAGGATCTTTTAGGGGATTGTAGTTTCTGGGATGGGTTTGAATGGATTTGAAATTTCCAATGGAGACGTGAGCTATTCTAATGGGAGTTGGATCTAGTGAATCAGTTACATGATACTTTGAGACCGATTAAACTAGCTGTTGAAAGAGAGGATATAGTTGTCTAGAAGTTCGACAAACAAGGTGTATTTTCTACTAACTCGTTTGTGCAGGTGTTGCAGGCGAAAACACTTCTGGAGGACATAGCAAGCTATAGCTTCACCAAGACGATTTGGAAAGGATTAGTCCCCCAAGAGTTGAACTGTTTGCTTGGTTTGTTTTGACCTTAAAATCTCATTAGAAAGCTTGGTTAACCAGTTGATGCCTTTTTCTCCAAGACCCTTCCAAACCTCAATCGGGATATTATCAGGTCCTATTGCCCTGCCATTTTTCATCTGCTTTAGAGCCTCTTTTACCTCGAAGTCTCGAATTCTTCGATAGTAGTCAAAGTTTTGATCTTCTTCCCTTGTGCCTAATCGACCAAGGCTCGGAAGAGTCTTCTGTCCCTCATTAAATAACTCGTAGAAGTAGCTCTTCTACCTTTCCTTAATCTTCTCCTCTTGAGCCAACACCTCTCCATCCTTATCCTTTATGCACTTAACCTGATCAAAACCTCTCATTCTTCTTTCACAGCTCTTTGCGATTCTATATATACCTTTTTCTCCTTCTTTTGTGCCCAAAGACTGGTAGAGACCCTCATATGCTCTTGTTCTTGCTTCACTTACAGCCACTTTTGTCTCTTTCTTAGCTGCCTTATATTTTTCCCAGTTATATGCGTTGCGGCATAAAGACCACTCTTTAAAGCACTCCCTTTTTATCTTTATCTTTTCTTGTACACTGGCATTCCACCACCAGGACTCCTTGTCTCTTGGTCCTATTCCTTTAGATTCACCAAAGCTTTCTTTTGCTGTTCTTCTAATAACTTCTACCATTTCCCTCCACATCTCTTCCGCACTTCCATTTCCATCCCACTTTGCCTCTTCTCCTACCCGTCTTAGGAAGCTTCTTTGTTCCTCCCTTTTCATCCGCCACCACCTCGTCCTTGGGTTCTTCGTATAATGTGGGACTTTTTTTAAAATAAAAAAAATCTGTTAGTATTTTTTGAGTGAATAATTTCAAAACTTTAATGATTGGGTTTTAGTGTGAAAATCTATTATAATGTTAAATCAATAAAAGATCATGAACTATTAATGATAAAAGTAATCTAAAAAAAATAAGAATTAAATCATGTAATATTTATGTGAGTTCTTACTATTAATATATTTGTGGCATGAATTATATGAGAGTATAAATTTATAAAGTGTTAAAATTTTATAAAAAAATATTTTTATTTTGAATAAAAATAACTATTAAACAGTATTGTTGATATTATCATAGTTATTATTATTTTTGTTCTTGTTATTATTTATATTATTGTTATTATTAAAAGAGAAATAATAATGCCATATTAGAAGGTTATATATAAGTTATTTTTTTCGAAAACAAAATTCATGGTTTTTTTGGTGATTAAACAAAATTCATGGTTTAAATTTATATGTTTGTAGATATGTAATTTTATTTGAGTTTTAATTAAATACAAAATGTGAATTTCAATTTTTATTAATTTTATTCTGTTTTTATCTTTTATAATAACATGTAGGAGACAGTAGTGGTTTCGGCCATCTAAAAATTTTAAAGAACTATGTCTACATATGGGATATATGTCTAAGAAAATAAAAAATATTATGTAATTTAGTAACTTTATATGTATTAATTTTTTATTATGTAATGGGTATATATCTTAATTATTTAGCTCTCTAATATTTTTTACTTAATCAATTTATTATCATACATTCAAGTTTTTGTACTTATCAAATTAGTTTTTATATATTTATCTCTATATCTATTTTAAGAAAAATTGTTTGTTCTTTTAATAATAACATATTTAACATTTATACTATTATGTAAAATATTAGTAATAACTTATAGAATTATGTTCTGATAATTATATTGTGTATCTTAGATGTTATTTTTTTGTAAAAAAATACTCAGTTTTTCGTTTAATTTTAGATTCTTAAAAGAAAAAAATTTACCTCACTTTTTTATCTTAATTTATTTAATTTCAGCTATCATTTTATTTTGATATCCGTATCATATATTTAATAACAGTATTATACCTTTTAAGTAATTAATAATTTATAATTTTTTAATTAATAATTTTTATAATNNNAAAAATTAACAAATTTACTTTACAAATTGTGGTAGTTTTGTAAATTTTATATTTATTTCTTTAAAATTTTATACAAGGACCACGTTTTATATAAATATTAAGAGAAAAAAAAGTTTAATAGTGAATTCAATTTTAAGACAATCTGAAATGATTGATTTTCAACTTGTGTATTTAAGTAAATTATAGAAGATATGACATTATGAATTCAAGATTTACGGATGCCAGTTTTAATAGATTCACAAAGTAAAAAAGTAAATCTTATCAATAAAACTATTATGAAAATTTTTAATAAGAACAATTCTATATGACTAACGAGTATTATCATTTTTTATCAGTACTTAATCAATAATAATTTGTACCTATATTTATAGAAATTTTGTACATAATAAACATATAGTTTATACTTATATTTATTAAATTTTTGCACACATAAATCATTACCATTTGCACTCAAAATTTTCGTGAGTCATGAACCGTACTATTTGTTGTTACGATTTTCTTGCAAAATTACACAATTCATTAATATATAAATCGTGAATGATTTAGTAACAAATATAAAAGTACGAAAATAATTCTTTATTTTTGTGTCGTCAGTCGTCACTGTTGAGTGTTGAGTGTTCTATATGTATGTGTCACTCAATGAAAATGGCCCACTATATAATTATTTAGGGTTTTATTTGGTCAATTGAATTAAGTCTCATAATCTTTAAACATTTTTTAATTTTTACATCACAGAATATTTTGTTCATTTTATTATTAAAGTTGACTTGATTTTATATAA
Organism: Arachis ipaensis; assembly: GCF_000816755.2. NCBI lineage: Eukaryota > Viridiplantae > Streptophyta > Magnoliopsida > Fabales > Fabaceae > Arachis > Arachis ipaensis. The sequence goes on from NC_029788.2 coordinate 128,553,313, forward strand.
AAAAAACGTTAATATTAAAAAAACAAAAAAATAATTTAAATTTATTTTATTTAATATTCATTAATTACTGCAACAATTAATAAATATATTAATAAAATTTATCTATTAAACATAATTTAGTATTTATATTCACCAAAAGATGAACAAAACTACTAAAAATTACTAATTTTCAAAAATTTATCTTTTAATAATAATAATAATAATATCAATAATAACAAGAACAAAAATAATAATAATATCAACAATACTGTTTAATAGTTATTTTTATTCAAAATAAAAATATTTTTTTATAAAATTTTAATACTTTATAAATTTATACTCTCATATAATTCATGTGCCACAAATATATTAATAGTAAAAACTCACATAAATATTACAAGATTTAGTTCTTATTTTTTTTAGATTACTTTCATCATTAATAGTTTATGATCTATTATTGATCCAACATTATAATAGATTTTCACATTAAAGCCCAACCATTAAAGTTTTGGAATTTTTCACTAAAAAAATACTAACAGATTTAGATTCTGGCTCCATAATACGAACCTCAAATTCATCAACAGAATAAAAACGGTTTTGTTCATCAGGATTTAGATTCTGGCTCTCACTCTGATGGTTGGAATCTTGTTCAACTAGAGAAACAACTTGATTAAGTGGTTTAGGAACCTGGTTTTATATCAATAAACAGTTTTGATTACTTTCTGAAAAAATTAGCAAACTGATTAATATTTTATAATATATGAACTGAACAAGCTACAACACAACTTACTAAACAAGACACAATCTAGTGAAAATGAACCTGAGCAGGACTAGTTAATATGGTCTGAATGTCTGATTCTTAACAAAAATGTTGGAAATAACAATAAATATACTGTGGTTTTTTTTCTTTTAATGCATCAATCATAAAAAATTTCAACCACAAGGAATACTCATAATCATATTTAAGGCGTAATAAATAAAGAAATAAAAAAAGAAAAGAATACATCTATCTTACAGCAACAGCCAAACAGAAATGTTGGTTCCCGCAGCAGTAATGACAGTTACAGTAGCACAAGGAATCCGAACTCAACAAACTCAAGGGCAGAAACAGCTCAGGGCAGTGGACGTTGAATATGATTACGACGGCAACAGGGCAGTAGCAACTCACCCCCGCTAGTGGCTCCAATCGCAGCAACTCCAAATCGACGGCAGCAGCGGCTTGAACGGCAGCGGCGACAGATGCTCAGTGACAGTCGTGGCTCCAGCGACAAGCCCTTGTAGCGGTGGCGACAGATCGACGGCTCAGGGTGAGGGAAGCTCGACGGCGCACAGCGACACGAGCACGACAGCGGCTCCTCGCAGCTTCGTGGGTGGTGACGGCGACGAGCCTGGCTTCGACGGCAGCGATCGTGGTTAGCTCCTCTCGAATCTGTCTCTCTCTCTCTCTCTCTCATGTGCGACACGACGGCGGCATTCGACGGCAGGGAGGACGACTTTCCGCAGCTCTGAAGGTGGCAATAGCTGCAGCGGCGCTGCGGTGGTGACGGCTGGGCAGGCCTTTCCTCTCCTCTCTTCTTCTCCCGATCCATCTTCTCTCTACAGTGGCTGCTTTTGTTTGTTACGTTGAAGGAGGGTGAGGTTGCGGCTGTTAGGGTTAGGAATTTTGGGAATTAGATTTTTCTGAGTTAATTTAGGGATTTTGGAATTTAAGGTTAGAAATTAGGGATGTTACAGTGAGTGGTGATGGCGCAGAGTCTTCTCTGGGTTGGGGGTGGCGCGAAGAAGGAAAAAATTAAGGTGGGGTTTTATGTTTTTATTTTATTTGGCTAAGTGTTTGTATGTGATCATTTGTTGAAAATTGAAAATTTTTTTATTAAATGTTGGATATTTGACTTGACATACGTTAGACAACACTTTTAAAGCGCATCTGAAATCTGATAAATATGTTACTCTTTAAAAGTGTATTTTTTGGTGTAAAAAGTGAACCCATAGCTTTTAAGATAAGGCTACGCTTTATAAGTGATATTTATAATATTTAAGGCTACACTTTTCAAGTGATGCCACAAATGTATTTTTTATTCTCCTACAAAGAAGAAACACGGAGAAAAGCGTAGTCTATTCTAGGAATAGGCTACATTTTTCAAATGTAGCAAAATGTAGCCTAAAAAAAGTGTGGCTGAATGGATATTTTTCTTGTAGTGAATTTCTAAAAGAAAAAGAAACAAACCAAACTAGGCGTGGGTTGGATTAACTTATTTAAATAAAAATAAATAAATATTTTAAAATATTTATTTTTTTAAAAGATAAATAACATATTGTACAAATATTTCATTAGCTCGTTATACTTCCTCTTTTTATATTAGCAATCCATGCCTATATAAAGAGTGGTAGGTGTGTTGTTTTAGTATTGTGAAAAGAGAAAGAAAGGAAAAGCTCTCTTAGGCTTAGCTTTCTCTGTTTTATTAAATTTTAAGTTTTTAACATACAAAAACTGTTCATAACAAGAGCTATGGCTTCAAACAACAATGGCCGCACGGCAAGTGAGAGCTTCAAAGCTCAAGCTCTTGTTTACAGGCACATGTATGGCATCCTAGACTCCATGTGTCTCAAGTGGATCGTTGACTTTCGCATACCAAACATAATCCACAACCATGGCAAACCCATTACTCTTTCAGAATTGGTTTCAGTTCTCAAAATTCCATCGGCTAAAGTTGATAGCACGGATCTTTTCATGCACTACATGGCACATAATGGATTCTTTGATATAGTAAGAATATACAATTCTCACATATACTTCACATATAATTCTCACATATTCTTTGCCAAATTTGTCCTTTTATAAATATTTATATTTCACTATATAATTTCTTTGGAAAAAAATCCTATTGTCTTAATTAAGTCATTTTTTTGTTTAATACAGAATAAACCACCAAATATGCTCTCAAAGCTAAGCTATTAAATTGTTGATAAAAAAAAGTATTCTTCAAATTTGATAACAATAAAAATATTTCCAAAATATTAAAAAAAAAAACTCAACTGTTAGATATATATTCTTCTCAACGCGAAAATCTATGACGAGCACCCTATGTTGTGTTGTCAAACTCTCTCCCGGAATAATTTTACAGTTAATGCAAAATTTTCGGTCGACTCTCCTCATCAAGAAGAAGTCGATTTGAGAGCTTGTCATGCCACTCTTATAGGTTATAAGATGTTCGTCTCTCTTTTTAAAACATGTATTTGCGTTGAGAATATCAAAAATTGAGGAAAAGTCCAAAATAGTTTTACCCTCGGCATTGATCACCCCGAAACCATGGCCTCCGTTAATACTCCCATATCCAGTCACTTCTCTCCTAACATGGCCATTTAAATCTCCTCCTAAGGAAATCTTATCTCCCAAAGGCATGCCTTGAACTAAACTCTCTAAATCCTCCCAAAACCTTATCTTGTGTTGTTCGTCCGAACCCACTTGCGGTGCATATGCGCTAATCACATGGAAAGCACCTTCCTCCACCACAAGTTTGATAGAGATGATCCGATCTCCCACCCTCTTGACATCCACTACGTCCTTCTTCCACTACTTATCCACAATTATTCCAACCCCATTCCTATTCTTCACCTTTCCTGTATACCAAAGTTTGAAACCAGAAGTATCCAACTCCCTAGCCTTTGCACCAACCCATTTCGTTTCTTTTAGGCACATAATGTTAATCTTCCTCCTTGTCATGGTGTCCACCACCTCCATGGACTTTCCTGTTAGAGTGCCTATGTTCCATGTCCCAAATCTCAACCTTCTGTCGCTTCAACCTTTACCTTTTACTTTGTGAACTAGCTTATTTACCATCGTCCGTTCACGAAAACGCGAGAACCCTTGCTCATTATTTAACACTACATCTGAGCACCGATACAGCGGCTCTTGTTTTAACACCGTACTCGAGTCATACAACGCGTTGCTTCCGGACAACGACCTAGCTTTAGCGCAATAATGTCTTTAACCAATTCATGTGTTTGCCCTAATTAATTAAAATTTTTTTTTAACTATTTTTAAGTCCTAAAATTAAGATCTCTAGTTAAGTTATAAGCATGCATTTGAGAATTAGATTGAACTAGTCGGTTTAATTAAATTTATTGAGAATGATAAAAATTCGGTTGACAATGAATTGGTTAAAGAGTTAAAAATTTTGGTTAATTAATCTAAACAATTTTTTAATGATTAATCGATTTAAATAATAAAATATAAATTTTTTAAATAATATATTTTATACATAAATATATTACTATTATATTTGACTCAATTCTAGTTGA
>NC_029788.2:128557726-128560099 GCF_000816755.2 Arachis ipaensis
CCGATTTGATTTTTACAATTTTGATTATAAGTCACTTATCATATTAACTAATTTTAATTTTATTATTTTTGTATATATTTAATAAATAAATAATAAAATAATATTAGTATATATAATGTTACATTTCTTTTCTTCTTTTGCAGCTAGCCTTACATAGTTGGAGTGACGATAATTGCGTAAAAATATTGAGAAACTGCAAAGATGCTGTTAATGTTTTAAGTAAGAATAAAAATAAAGGTAAAATAATCATTTTAGAGGCTGTGATAAATGAAGAACAAGATGAGTCTGAAATTACTCGACTCAAATTTCTTATGAATATAAGCATGCATATTATTCATCATGGAGGAAAAGAGAGAACCAAAAAAGAATGGGAAAGTATCTTTTATGAAGCTGGCCTCTATAATTACAAAATATCTCCATTTACAGGACATTTATCACTTATAGAGGTCTATCCTTAAAGATGACCTCATAATAGCTTTTACAACTCTATGAATAAAATAAATATTATGCAAACAACTAAGAAAGAAAATGTCTACTTTGAATATAGAATTTAAAAATGTAATTTTTTTATTTAATATTTATTAATTATTGTCAGAATAATTATGTACTTTTAGATGTAATAAATATATAATTATGAATGTTATATGTATGAAATTATAAATGTTATGTTATATAATATAAGATAACTTTAAGTATTGTTTCTTTAGTATTATTATTTTATGTAGTTGTATATTATTGTTTACATGGTATTTTTTTATAAATAAAATTTTGTAATATGGTATTATATGAATAAAGCTCTATATTCAAGCACATACTTTTAGTGTTGTCGTTCTTTTTCTAAATTCGTGCACGCAGGGTTTTTTTTCTTCTTCTTTCTTTTTCATTATCGTCATCACCAACAACACCAACATTATGTGTTTTTGTTGATGATTGAGTTTTTTTTTACTGCTTGTTTAAATTTGAACTAATTTTGGTTCATTTGTGAATTAACTGAGGTTTGTAAGACCCAAGACTTTTGAAAAGTCCTATTTAAAACTAATCCCAAATTATATATTTATTTATAGTTTTAATTTCAGAAATTATTCTTATTGAAAATAATTAAAGGCAATTAATTGGATTTGAAATAAATTAAGGTTTTTATCAAAACTTTATACTTATAGATTATTTTTTTTATTTATGATTAAAGTTCTAGAAATTCGAGAGATAATGAGGTTTGGTTATTTAAATTAGAATTTTGTCTAATTTTATAATTATTAAATTATTTTCTATATTTAAATTACAAAATTAGTAGTTATGAAATAATAAGAATTTTATATGATTTGATTTTAGATAATTTAATTTATATCATTTAATACTTTAAGTTAAAGATAAAGAAAATTAATTATATTACCAGGTATTTTCAATTAGAATAATTTATTGAGAATTAATTAGTATTTTTATACCACAAATAATATTTTAAGGCAATTCTAGAGATTAAATTAGTTTTCAAATATTAATACTTTATGCTCCAATTTTGATAAAATTATTTTGCTCAAATTAAACCCAAAATCTCCAATTCCATATGCAAACCCTAACCCTAATTAAACTACATTGTTCCCTTATCTCTAATGAAATCCTAAACCGCCTTACCTCCTTCAGCCACCAAAATTCCCTTCTTCCCCAAGCCCACGCAGCACATTCATGGAAGAAAAAAAAAGGAAAGGGATAACGAAGAGAAAGAGAGAACTGAGGGAAGAGAAAGAGAGAACTGGCGCCACGGGTCCCGCCACCGCCACTTCATTGTCGTCGTCCTCGCGAACTACCACTGCGCGCCATCCCTAAGCTGCAGCGCTGTGGAGCCAACCTCGTCGCCTTCGCCGTTCGCGTACTGTCGCCACCGCTGGAGGAAGGCCGCCGTCGCATCCAGCCACACCGTTACCACAGAGCCACCGATCCGCCGCTGGGAGACAAACCCACGAAGAGAGAAAGAGAGGGAGCTCGCGCTGCCTTCTCGCGTCGGATACGCCGTTCGTCGTCGCCGATGCCTGGTCACCATCGCCGAGCTGCATGTCGTCGCCGTTGAGGGAGTCGCCACCGTCGCGTTCTACTTTCCTATGTGCCTCCATTAGCGTCGATCTGTCACTGTTGTTGCCGAGTTGGTGTCGCCGCCGCTATTTGCCGTTCTGGGCTGCGCCGCCGCGACTGTGGTTGCCAAAAATGGTGCTGTGGCCGTCAGAATTGCTTGGAGATCGCCGCTACCACCAGAAACTACCACTAAGGTCTGGGTCTGCTTGGTAAGCTCTAATCTTGCCTCCGATCTTCTTTTTTGTTAAGTTAGTTCTACCATGAGTTGTTACTGAGGTTGTTTGCATTAGGTTATACAGTCATCGTTGC
>NC_029788.2:128560116-128566807 GCF_000816755.2 Arachis ipaensis
ACCGACCGAGCCACTCCTGAGCTGCCGCAGCCATTGTTGGAGTTCCTAGTCACCGCTCGAATGCCCTGGAATTTCTATTGTCTTGCCCCAATTCAAGTTTAATGTCACTACCCTGGTTTAACCATTTTTCCTGGCTCTGTTTCAATTTTACACGCTAACCTGCCTTGGTTTCATTTAGCTGTTTGTTCTGGTTTTAATTCCATTTTAGTTTTGGTGTCGGCTTGAACTTTTAGTATTGTTCCTGCATTTGATTTCATCAAATTTGAATCCTACTGCAACCATTGTCATTACTATAGAAAAATTGACGCTATTGCAAATTAGGAAGAAAAGGAGATTGTCGCGTTTAAATTCCACGATTTTGGCTAATCGAGGTAGGGATTTTTCTTAAAATCTAGTTTATATTACAGAGTTGTTATAAATAGATATTAATGTGAGAAACATATGTCTGTGATTATGATTGTCTTATAAATATGGTTGTTTGCTGGACTGAATGACTGATTGCTTGATTGCTTGAGTAGTGTATGATTGCTGAAAAGAAATTAGTTTGAAAGGTTATTTGGTTGATTATTATAAAAAATGACTTTCTTGGTTTTGAAGCTATTTTTGATAATATAAACGAATCGGCTTTGGAAATGATTTGGAATATGAAACTGAATTAATTTTGGAAATGGTTTAGTTTTGAGTTAGTCTGACTTCATAAATGATTTAGTATTTGAGCTGGTTTGATTTTAAAAAGAGATTTATTATGGGCACTTATTCGCTTTGAAAATAATTTGATATTGGAACTGGTCGAATTTTGAAAATGAATGAGATTTGGGAATGGTTGAGAAAAGGTTTGAGAAATGTTTGGATGGGACCCGAAAAGAGTGGCAGGCTGGCAGCGTCCGAGTTTTAGAGGAGATGCTGCCGAAATTTTATAAAATTAGAAGTTTTATTTGAAGTGATTAATTAAAAAGATTTGTTTTTAAACATTATATGTTTAAGATTGATTTACTTATCAAAGAAAGAATTACATTTTGAATTGGGATTGTTAACGGACGGAATGGAAAGAAGGATGATGAAGATTTTCTTTGAAACATGGGTTTTGAATGAATTTGGAAATGAGATTTGGATTGATGAATGATTATGATGTTGAGAATATTGAGAATGTTGAGATATGAACTTTGAATTATTCATTTGGCTTATGAATTTGAACTATCTGAGATACGAGGTTCCCTGGATTAAGTACCATGGCTTGCCACCACGTGCACCAGGTTGAAAACTCGATACTCTGTTGACTTTACGACGTAAGTGTGACCGGGCACTATATAAATTCCCAGGAATGTTACCCCCATTGAGCAATATTGATTATTTAATAAAAAGCTATGCATAGACTCTTGGGGATGCACGTCGGAGGACAGTCTAAGGACAATTCAGACTTGTCGGATTGGCTGGATAACCGACAGATGAGCCTCATCAGCCATAGGACAGGCATGCATCATATGCATTTGTATGCTTTGCTTGGGTTTGAACTTGTTTTGTTTTGCCTAATTTCTAAAATGTTCTTAACTGCTACTTGAACTATCTGCTGTAACTGCTACCTAAACCTGTGCTTTCCTTGTCTGTCTTGCCTGTGTTTGTCTTGGCGTGCAATATTTGAGAATGAACTTTGATGCTGAATTAATGACTGTGTTGTTTGATTGCGTGGTTGATTTCTGATTGAGATTTTCTTATAAGAAAGAAAAGGTTTTGGATTTCTGAAGGATTAAACATTGTTTCTTTGAAAAGGTTTTGAACGATTTTCTATGGGTTTTTAAAAGATTCATAAGGCAATGATAATCACTGAGCTTGAAAATAGTTTTCTTATTAAATATCTTCTTGTGACAACTTTAAAACTTCGTTGTGAGACCGTGTGGTTAGGTTCTCACCCCCTACAGCTTTACCTTTTCAGGAACCTGATGAAGAAGCATTAAGAAGAGTTATACTGCGTTTTGTTTATATGTTGTTGTATTAATTAGATTATTTTCTTCCCTCGTCTTTGTTATTACAAGTTTGTAAGAGGGATAGGAATTGTATATTTTATATGTATAATATATTAAGTTATTATGTAAAGAGTCTTGTATATGAATCTATGCCGGCTTGTTTTTTTTATTTATTAAAGATAAACTATTTATTTCTGGTTTTCAAAGAAATCAGCGATACAGTGTCGAGTCACAGGCTCCTATTTTATTATTTAGTACGTAAAGTAGTCGTAATACTTCTTGCTATCAGAGTAGCGCAGCCGGAAGCGTGACTTCTGATAGTGGGGTGTTACATTATGGTATCAGAGCAGTCTTTCTTGTAGAGCCTTGGGAATGGACTGATTATGCTTCAATTGCATACTCTGAGAGTCTGTCATGTAGTAGGTCTTGTTTGAATAACGAGAATTAGAGCTTTATGCACATGACGGTCTATTGATTAATGTCATTAGTCTTGCATTGCATAATTCCTGGTATTAAGTTTGGCCGGCTTAACACTAGTGAATTATATATATGTAAGCACTAATGGGTTGTCATAGACGATATGCGAGTCATAGATAACGCGAGTCGTAGGTTTTGGGAACGTTAGAAACTAAGTTCCAGAGATTAGTTCCGTTTCGACGTATAATCTTTATTCGTGCTTGACATTATCTTTTTCTTTATCAATTATATTGGAATCCCTAGTTCTTGATTTCTTTCTTGGAATGTGATTTGGATATTTTTCTACTATATCTTGTCATTTATATATATCTTTACTTGATTATGTTCCTAATTGTTGTTTGAATCTTTAAGGAACATTCAATCTTGTTACTATTCATAAATATAGTATTTGTTGATTTGATCTCCAATTAGTTTTGGTGCAATATATAACTCCTTGATTCCTAAATCATTTGAAATATAAAGAGTCGCGATTCGTAGTAAACTGATTATGTGATTTAGTTCTCCTGTTTTGTGTTCTGTAACTATTGTGTGTCCTGCTCGGATTACAATCTTTGGTTTTGTGTTTCTTCGTAAAAATGATAAAAGTTGACCTTGTTTTGATAAAATGTATCAATTCTAGTAGTTTTGTTCTATAACTCTTATCTTGGAATCTTTTTAAAAATAGTCCCATTTTGGTTTTTTTCTGTTTGATTCTAATTGTAACCATTATTTGAATTCTGAATACAACAACTTTTGATTTTATAAGTACCTCCCTACAAAAAAAAAGGAGCAATTTCTTTATATAGTTAAAACATGCTTTTATTTAAAAGTACTACTTAGTCTTTATTTTATCCTTACAAGAATACTTTACTTTAGATTTTCTTATTTGAACATAATTTGATTCTTTTGCAACATTATTTGAATTTTTATGCGTGTATTTTACTTAATTATGTATCTACGAACTCTTTAAACTTTCTAAAGCAAGATTTCTGTTTTTATTTCAGTTAATTTTCATTTAATAAACTTCACACAAATCATTTTAATTTGAATTTGATCTAGTATAACATAATATTTACCTTTGTTTAGTTTTTTTGAAAAATATTGAATTTATATACTTTCTTTAGAAAAAGATAAACCAATTCCTTTAGGTTCAATTTGAAGTTGTTTTAAATTGTTGTACTCTCTTTCCTATTATTGCCCATGTTGAAACTTTTTGATTCAGAATTCCTTCTTAAGCTTTCGAATTAACTCCCTTGACACCACACTCCATTATTTATATACATCCTTGTTCAACTGTGAACCTGAGTATCCTCCCGATTTCTTGCAAATACCATTTGTGTCATTTGTAATATTCTCAAGTTTAGTATTTCTTACGTGTTAGCTTTTAGGGACGCGATTTGTGCACATAGAAAGTGAATTTGGTAAGTGTACGAGGTTTTAAGGAGTCGCGGAGTTTCGAGATAATGCAAACATCTATACTTTGTTTAGTTCCCTCAATTGTTTATTTCATATCTTTTCTTTTTACTAGGTAAGATGATCCTCCTCTTAAGTTTATCTATTCCTTGTAGACCTTTCATTTGATTGTGTTCCTACATATTCCCTTGGATTTTGTAAATGACGTCCTTGACTCTGGTTACTTTCTTGTGAATCTTGTACTTTGATTTAGCTTGAATTCCATTCTAATGGATGCACCATTTTCTTTTCATCGTCTCCATTGAAGTTCTTTAATCTTTCCATATGTCCACCTCTTATTTGTAAACTGTTATCTGAATCTTTAAGAACATCTATCATTGTCATTATACTTCTCTTTATGAAATCTTGCACTCTTTGACATAACATTGGAATTGTTTTAGGTACGATGCCGACCCTTAAATCTTTGAAAATGTAAAGTGTCTCTTTTTATTATATTGTATTGGCTTATGTGTTCTAAATTGTGCCATTCAATTTGATATATCGTTCCTCCTTCTCTTTTCTTGAAATGTAATTTAAATTTCCTTGCTTCACCATTTGCACCTTACGCATATCTTGATCTGCTTACACTTCTGACTGTGTTAAGGCTCTGGCAACACGGCTATTGATTCCATATTCTTCTACGAACTATGAAACCCCCGTGATCATTTGAAGTTGTTTTACAGTAATGCGCCACCATAGTCTTTAATCATCCCTTTTCTATGAAATCTCATACTTTTTCAACTCAGCTTAGATATGTTTTAAATTAATGTGCTGATTTTCTTCTTATTGATCCTATTGAATTTCTTTGATCCAAAGGTTATCCTTGAAGTTGTCAATTAATTTCTTTCTAGCAAACTCCATCGTTTGAGCATCCTTGTTTACCTGCAATTGCATTTATTCTTTCAAATTCTCGCGAACGAGGTTCTTGTCGCTTTTTCTTTCTTTTCTATGGTCTATTATCTTTCTGAGTATACTCGAGATTAGTTTTGGTATCTAGTGCGATCGCTAGACTTAATAAATGGCACATTAGCTCTTTAGAACATGTATGGTAGAGAATGGTGGAGAATGGTGGAGATAAGTTATGTTGAAGTTTGAATAGTTGAGTCCTTAAAGTTGGTATGAGATTAGTATCCGGACGTTGAGCACATCATTTTAACCCTGACTTGTTTTATAACCTTTTGCCGCCTTGCTTTACCACCACACGTTTGAAATATATTATTTTGTGCATCAAGCCTATCTTGTAACTTTGTTTCACATCATACTTATACCCTTTATATTTTTATGCCATATAAAAATTCTAGTATTTGAAACTATATAAATATATATATACTGAGAACTTTTTGCCTTTTCTTTAAATAAGTTCAAGAGCGCAGTAATATGAAATCTCTTTTATTTTATATCAATTTTCGAGGACGAAAATTTTTATAAGGTGGGTAGGATGTAAGACCCAAGATTTTTGAAAAGTCCTATTTAGAACTAATCCCAAATTATATATTTATTTATAGTTTTAATTTCAGTAATTATTCTTATTGAAAATAATTAAAGGCAATTAATTGGATTTGAAATAAATTAAGATTTTTATCCAAACTTTATACTTATGGATTATTTTCTTATTTATGAATAAAATTCTAGAAATTTGAGAGATAATGAGGTTTGGCTATTTAAATTAGAATTTTGTCTAACTTTATAATTATTGAATTATTTTCTATATTTAAGTTACAAAATTGGTAGTTATGAAATAATAAGAATTTAATATGATTTGATTTTAGATAATTTAATTTATATCATTTAATACTTTAAGTTAAAGATAAAGAAAATTAATTATATTACCAGGTATTTTCAATTAGAGTAATTTATTGAGAATTAATTAGTATTTTTATACCACAAATAATATTTTAAGGCAATTTTAGAGATTAAATTAGTTTTCAAATATTAATACTTTATGCTCCAATTTTACTAAAATTATTTTGCTCAAATTAAACCCAAAATCTCCAATTCCATACACAAACCCTAACCCTAATTAAACTACATTTTCCCCTTATCTCTAATGAAACCCTAAACCACATTACCTCCTTCAGCCACCAAAATCCCCTTTTTCCCCAAGCCCACGCACCACATTCATGGAAGAAAAATAAAAGGAAAGGGATAACGGAGAGAAGAGAGAACTGAAGGAGGAGAAGAGGAAGCTTGCGCCAGCGCCACGGGTCCCGCCACCGCCGCTTCATTGTCGTCGTCCTCGCGAACTACCACCGTGTGCCATCCCTAAGCTGCAGCACTGTGGAGCCAGCCTCGTCGCCTTCGCTGTTTGCGTCCCGTTGCCACTGCTGGAGGAAGGCCGCCGTTGCATCCAGCCACACCGTTACCAAAGAGCCGCCGATCCGCCGGTGGGAGACAGACCCATGAAGAGAGAAAGAGAGGGAGCTCGCACTGCCTTCTTGCGTCGGATCCGCCGTTTTTCGTCGCCGATGCCTGGTCACCATCGCCGAGCTGCATGTCGTCGCCGTTGAGGGAGTCGCCACAGTCGCGTTCTACTTTCCTATGTGCCTCCATCAGTGTCGATCTGTCACTGTTGTTGCCGAGTTGGTGTTGCCGCCGCTATTTGCCGTTCTAGGCTGCGCCGCCGCGACTGTCGTTGCCAAAAATGGTGCTGTGGCCATCAGAATTGCTTGGAGATCGCCGCTACCACCAGAAACTGCCACTGAGGTCTGGGTCTGCTTGGTAAGCTCTAATCTTGCCTCCGATCTTCTTTTTTATTAAGTTAGTTCTACCGTGAGGTATTACTGAGGTTGTTTAGGTTAGGTTATACAGTCACCGTTGCTGCT
>NC_029788.2:128567205-128575368 GCF_000816755.2 Arachis ipaensis
GAACCGACCGAGCCACTCCTGAGCTGCCACAGCCATTGTCGGGGTTCCTAGTCACTGCTCGAATGCCCTAGAATTTCTATTGTCTTGCCCCAATTCAAGTTCAGTGTCACTACCCTGGTTTAACCTTTTTTCCCTGGCTCTGTTTCACTTTTACATGCTAACCTGCCTTGGTTTCATTTATCTTTTTGTTCTGGTTTTAATTCCATTTTAGTTTCGGTGTTGTCTTGAACTTTCAGTGTTGTTCCTGCATTTGATTTCATCAAATTCGAATCCTGCTGCAACCATTGTCATTACTATAGGAAAATTGACGCTATTGCAAATTAGGAAGAAAAGGGGATTGTCGCGTTTAAATTCCACGATTTTGGCTAATCGAGGTAGGGGTTTTTCTTAAAATCTATTTTACATTATAGAGTTGTTATAAATAGATATTAATGTGAGAAACATATGTCTGTGATTATGATTGTCTTATAAATATGGTTGTTTGCTGGACTGAATGACTGATTGCTTGATTGCTTGAGTAGTTTATGATTGTTGAAAAGAAATTAGTTTGAAAGGTTATTTGGTTGATTATTATGAAAAATGGCTTTCTTGGTTTTGAAGCTATTTTTGATAATGTAAATGAATTGGCTTTGGAAATGATTTGGAATATGAAACTGAATTAATTTTGGAAACGGTTTAGTTTTGAGTTAGTCTGACTTTATAAATGATTTAGTATTTGAGCTGGTTTGGTTTTAAAAAGAGATTTATTATGGGCACTGATTCGCTTTGAAAATAATTTGATATTGGAACTGGTCGAATTTTGGAAATGAATGAGATTTGGGAATGGTTGAGAAAAGGTTTAAGAAATGTTTGGATGGGACCCGAAAAGGGTGGCAGCATCTGAGTTTTAGAGGAGATGCTGCCAAAATTTTATAAAATTGGAAGTTTTATTTGAAGTGATTAATTAAAAAGATTTGTTTTTAAACATTATATGTTTTAAGATTGATTTACTTATCAAAGAAAGAATTACATTTTGAATTGGGATTGTTAACGGACGGAATGGAAAGAAGGATGATGAGGATTTTCTTTGAAACATGGGTTTTGAATGAATTTGGAAATGAGATTTGGATTGATGAATGATTATGATGTTGAGAATGTTGAGAATGTTGAGATATGAACTTTGAATTATTCATTTGGCTTATGAATTTGAACTATCTGAGATACGAGGTTCCCTGGATTAAGTACCATGGCTTGCCACCACGTGTACCAGGTTAAAAACTCGATACTCTGTTGACCCTACGACGTAAGTATGACCGGGTACTATATAAATTCCCGGGAATGTTACCCACATTGAGCAATATTGATTATTTAAGAAAAAGCTATGCATAGACTCTTGGGGATGCACGTCGGGGGACAGTCTAAGGAAAATTCAGACTTGTCGGGTTTGCTGGATAACCGACAGATGAGCCTCATCAGCCATAGGACAGGCATGCATCATATACATTTGTATGCTTTGCTTGGGTTTGAACTTGTTTTGGTTTGCCTAATTGCTAAACTGTTCTTAACTGCTACTTGAACTATTTGCTGTAACTGCTACCTAAACATGTGCTTTCCTTGTCTATCTTGCCTGTGTTTGTCCTGGCGTGCAATATTTGAGAATGAACTTTGATGTTGAATTAATGACTCTGTTGTTTGATTGCGTGGTTGATTTCTGATTGAGATTTTCTTATAAGAAAGAAAAGGTTTCGGATTTCTGAAGGATTAAACATTTTTTCTTTGAAAAGGTTTTGAACGATTTCCTATGGGTTTTTAAAAGATTCATAAGGCAATTATAATCACTGAGCTTGAAAATAGTTTTCTTATTAAATATCTTCTTGTGACAACTTTGAAACTTTGTGGTGAGACCGTGTGGTTAGGTTCTCACCCCCTACAGTTTTACCTTTTCAGGAACCGGATGAAGAAGCATTAAGAAGAGTTATACTGCGTTTGGTTTATATGTTGTTATATTAATTAGATTATTTTCTTCCCTTGTCTTTGTTATTACAAGTTTGTAAGAGGGATAGGAATTGTATGTTTTATATGTATAATATATTGAGTTATTATGTAACGAGTCTTGTATATGAAGCTATGCCGGCTTGTTTTTTTTTATTTATTAAAGATAAACTATTTATTTCTGGTTTTCAAAGAAATCAGCGATACAGTGTCGAGTCACAGGCTCTTATTTTAGTATTTAGTACGTAAAGTAGACGTAATACTTCTTGCTATCAGAATAGCGCAGCCGGAAGCGTGACTTCTGATAGTGAGGGTGTTACAAGGTTCACTTGATACTGTTGTTAAGTATTGACCAAATTTTTTATTCCTTAAAAAATTTCGGTTCATTTCTTAGTTTAATTTAGGTTCATTTGGTTTTGTTTCGCTTGAATTTGCTGAAACTTATTCATGTGTGATTGTTTTGTTAGTTTTTGTTCAAATCTAAACTAATTTTGATTCATTTATGAATTAACTGAGATTCACTTGATACTGCTGTTAAGTATTGACCAAATTTTTTATTTCTTAAGAAATTTTGGTTCATTTCTTAGTTTAATTTAGGTTCATTTGGTTCTATTTCACTTGAATTTTTTCCCCTCATCCTCCGCTTTGTCTTCTTCTTCTTTTTCGTCTTTTTTTCGTCATCTTCTCCTTATTTTATTTTCTCATAATTCTTCTTGATTTACTCTCTTGAGAGAAATAAAATCAATAAAAATGATCGCGAAGAAGAAGGAGGAGAGAAACACGAAGAAGCAAAAGAGGAATGCGAAGAAGGAGGAGGAAAAACACAAAGAAGTAGAAGAAGAAGGTGGAGGAGGAAAGAAATGTGGGAACGTTTATGTAGTTGGAGCGTGTATTCACGCTCCACTAATGAAACTGATTTTTGTTGGGGTTAGACCAACTTTATTGGATTTGGTTGTCAAAAAGACTTAATATAGTGTGAATTTAGGCTGTGTGTATTTATAGAGACGGAACACTGAGATAGGAACACAGAGACACAAAATTATGTATGAAAAATGAGATATGGACAGAGACATTGTGTCCAGAGATATTGAATTAGTGTATTTTGTGTTTATCCTGACAGGAAAGACACAGAGACTGATGCGGGCGGAAATCAGCCAATTGAGAAATTATAGTAAAAACAGCGTTGTAAGTACAGTTCTTAACCGACGAAAATCCGCTTATCAATTTAGAAGGGTTGTCACAAAATTAGAATGAAAATACTGTGAGTAAAAATCCCAGGTCGTCTCCCAACGAGTTGACAAAAGAGTGCTATTTTATTAGTCATGAGTTTTTTGAGAAATTTTAAGAGTTGGAGAACGGAAAATTAAAAATAATTATAAATTAAGGCAATGAAAATTAATGAGAGAGTTTATATAATTAAAATAAAAGCCTTGACTGGGAGAAGATTAATTGGAAGTTCTATCCTTGTTGGATTTTCCCAAGTGTATTAGTAAAAGGTTGTTGTTTTACTTAGTTATCCTTTACCGAATAAAGGAAAGTTAAGTTAGGAGCCACTTCTATTCACAAGTCCTAATCCTCTCCTGTGGGAAGGATTAGCGTTAGTGGCTAGAGAGTCAACCAACAACTTCCAATTTCTAATTACACTTGAGTTTCTCAACTCAAGGGTTTCCTTCTAATCAACTCCCAAGTCAAGTTAGGAGTCTACTCCATTAACATGAATACAACGTTCACAGGCATAGAAAAGAAATAAGAAGAAGACATGATAAATTAAATAAAATAATACTGAAAATCAATGAAAGCTAAAAATAGTTCTTGCATTAATAAATCCCAAAAATCATAAACATACCTATTTGAATAGGGTTAATAGGAAATTAAAAAGAGTAAAAAAATAGAAAACAAACTAGAATAGCAACTTCAATAGAGGTAGTGATTCTTCTTAATATCCAAAGTAAAAGCATAAAACTCTAAAAACTAGAACTATGAATATCAAGAAAAACCTAGCGGAAGAATAGTGTTTCTCTCTCTATAAAGGAGAGAGATGGTTGTGTGCGGAAGGGATGATATTAAAGAATAATTTCAATTGTGCTTTTGTATTGGTTTATGGTGCTCATACTAGAGATGAAAAACTTGCTGTGTGGGAGGAGTTGAGCTACGTAGCTGGGCTATGTCAGGTCCAAGGACATAGCAAGCTATAGCTTCACCAAGACAATTTGGAAAGGATTAGTCCCCCAAGAGTTGAACTGTTTGCCTGGTTTGTTTTGATAGGCATGGTGAATACAAAAGAAAGGTTGTCTCGTCTTGGAATTGTTAATCAGGATGACACCATGTGTGTGTTATATAACAAGGAAGTTGAATATGTCCACCACTTGTTCCTTGGTTGTGAATTTTCTTGGTAGGTGTGGTGCGCTTGGCTATCTGATTTTGGCAGACCATGGTCATTCCCGGGTTCCTTGAAGGAACACTTTTAAAGCTGGACAGGTGCTACAAATAGGAAAGAGGAGCGCAAGAAGTGATTCATAAGTTTCTTTTTAATTGTGTGGAACATCTGGCTAAAAAGGAACAGGAGGTTGTTTCAGAATACAGAAAAGAGTACTGTAGACATCATCAGTCTATCGCTTCTTAATTATAGGGAATGGAGGTGTATAGATCCCTTTGATTGTTGATGACAATGCCAGAGATAACATTGGGGTAACTTAGTTTTGGTTTCTTTGTAGGATTTACATCAAGTACTGGTTTATTGTTTTTCCTAGTTTGATTCGCTCCACGTTTGTGTTGAGCTCCTTTGTTTAAAAAAAAAAATAAAGTGTTGATTCGACTATAATTATTTTGGCTTTGGCTTTGGTAAAAGATCAGGGTATGAACAATGATCAATTTCAAATTTCAAAGTGGTTCTAGGGTGAAAATTATTTTAATAATTCAAATAAACAATGTTTATCTTTAAAGAATTTAATTAAACTTTGCTGCAACTTGCTTTACTAATGTTCAGATCGCTTTTGTCATGGTTGTTGGCTTATGTTGCTCCGTGATTTGGTACTTAGACAAGTTGGTACTTTGATCAGCTTTGATTATTCATTCATGGTGAAGGTAAATGCTTTAGCCAATACTTACATACAGAATATATAATATACATAAAATACAAAAAATAGACATATTTAGTGATCAAACTATATTATATTTAAACAAAAAGCAATGAGAACTACATAACATGTCATGCATTTTTATTTTTACTGTATTTTCTACAAATTTTTATACTGCATCAGAGTAAGTATAAAATGATTTAGCGCTTGTTCTTTGTGTTTAAATAAAGTTTAAAATTTGTGAGAAGGAAAAAAGTTGAAGGATATCAGATTTTTATTTTTAAGGTTTAAATTTCTTTTTCTGTCGGCTTAAGAAAATTAACATAATTATTTAAGTGATGAAAGTTGCATTTTTAGTCTTTACTCTTTAGACCCACTATATTAATTAACTAATGCTACAATTACTGATTGTAACAAAAAGTCAAATTTTCAACCTTCGTTGACTAGAAAAGTCCTATGTCAATCTCTTCTAAATTAATGAATATTATAATAAGTAGCTTAAATATTAAAACTATAGGCATCTTATTAATACATTATTGAGGTCTTTGGCATAGCTTGCATTATTTTTGTTTGCAAGTGAAAATGATGAAAAGAGACACGCCATTATGCTCCTGACAGAAAGTGAGTTATATTCCTAATGGTTTGGCTGGATACATATAGTTGCACGAATTTCGTGGAAAAGATGAAGGCCAAGAATAATTGATAAAGGATGCAATGACTGCTGACCCGTGATATATATATATATTTTAAAAAGATACAATTTATCACTATCTTTGATTAAGATAATAATGTACAATTATTTTTTTGAATATATTTAATAATTAAAATTAATTAATTAAAAACCGTGAGAACTTACTTTATTTAATATTTATTAATTATTATACAATAATTAATAAATATTAAATAAGATAAATTTTAATTTTTTATATCTCTTTAGTATTATGGTAGTTTTTTTAACTGTTCGTCCAGTATTGGAATAACTATATTTACAAGTTTCGAACTTGAACCTTACTTAAGCTATATTAAATCACTTACCACTTTTGACCAATGTTTATATTTTTTATCCTAGTGAAAAATTTTCTATGTTTCAATATTTTATATATTTATACCCAAAATGACAGTTAGGTTAACCCGGAAAATGTGGTTGAAAGGAATTGGCTAATCTTCCTTTAATTAAATGTCGATAGTTTGATCATTATTTTATAAAGAGTTATACTAAGTAATTAATAACTTTTTTTGAACATGATTAATCACTAATTAAATTAAAACATATTATACCTTTAAATTACCCACTTAAATCTTAATATTAGAATAACCATATGCACATCTAATGAAATGAACATTCAATATATCTATCGTTCACATTGTTTAGTATTTTCATTGTCTACCTATACTTTTTCTTTAAAAAATATAGAGAAATTTAAAATTCTACAGTCAATTATCCTGATTTTCGAGGTACTTACCAATCAACAAAGTATTAATAATTTTTAGCCAAAGTCATAAGATTTGGGATCTTATCTAGTATCCACCATGTGCCAATGATATTAAAAACCGTGTAGGAAATTAGCTTTAAAATGGATTTTTACTCAATTATTTTCATGTAAAGTGGATAAATAAAATTTTTTAGATGATTTGATATAAAGAAAATTATTTGTGAGTTTTTGCGGTTTAAAATATATAACAAATATTTAATTGTGTGTAAGTGTAACAAATACAATTCGGACATAAAATATACATACATCTTGTAATATAGTGAAAAATATCATTTATTAACCCACCATACACTTTTCCAGTTTTTCTTCAAGTTATTATTATTTTTACTTATTGATAAAGTAATAATATCATTCTCATTCCTTGACCCAATTGATGAACTCATTGAGATTCTTATCACCTTCAACTTTGTTCTTGATCATCATTTCCTTGAGTTTCAACGATCTCTCTTTGATTCCTTCATCTTCAAATAACATTTCCACTTTCTTCTTTATCTCTTCCCTTGATACCAATCCATTTTCATCCTTCTCAAATTCAATCCCAACTTTCCACACATCACAAATATATGTCTTATTAATGATTTGGTCACTACAAAAAGGCCAACACAAAAAAGGGACACCGCAACACACACCTTCCATAGTCGAATTCCAACCACAATGACTAACAAAACAAGCTATTGAAGGGTGACTCAAAACTTTCTTCTTTTGCATCACCCAACCAACAATTTTACCTTTATTTCCCTTAAAATTTTCCGGGTATAATAATGGGTTATTATTATTATTCTTGTTAATAACCCAAAGAAAAGGCTTGTTAAGAAAATCAAGTCCAAGAGCGAGTTCCTTGAATTGTTCCTTACTAGGTGATACCATGCTACCAAATGAAATGTATACAACGGATTTTGGTGGTTGCTGATCCAACCATTCTTGGCATGTTTTTTCTTCACTTTTGTTGTAATTAGTTGCAATCAATGGACCTATTGGTACGAGATTTGGTGATATGGAAAAGGGTCCTGGCTCAAGATCAATGGTTGTGTTGCAAAGCCACCATTTTGCTAGCTTTAGGGTTTGAATCTCTTGCTTCATGTGATGGAAGTAGAAAGTGTTATCCAAACAGTACCATGGCATGGCACTTGCATCTATCATAGGCATGTTTGAGGACAACTCAATTTTCTCATGTTCTTTGCTTGGGAGTCCTGATGAAATTCCAAAAGAGATAATTAACTATAGAGAAAATGATAAATAGGTTCCTGACCTTTTGTCTCGCAGACATTTTTGTCTCTAACAATTGAAAAATACTTTTAAGTTCCTGACCTTCATAAAACTTGGACGGATCAGTCCCTCCGTCCAAATGCCTCCGTCAGGGACTGATCGTCCAAATGCCCCCGTCAGAGACTGATCCGTCCAAGTTTTGTGAAGGTCAGGGATTTAAAATTATTTTTCAATGGTTAAGGACGAAAATGTCTGCAAAACAAAAGGTCAGTGACCTATTTATCCTTTTCTCTTAACTATATATAGAAGATATAATTGTTTGGGAATTATATTTATAAATATATTTAGATATTTCTAGGCACTTTTTCTATAAATTCTTAAAAAATAAATCATACTCAACTTTTATGGGATTTATT
>NC_029788.2:128575733-128577822 GCF_000816755.2 Arachis ipaensis
ACTGAATAAAGATAAATGTCATACATACATGCAGAAAAATAAATGAGAGTCATAATAAATTTTATTAAATAAAATATATCTTTCGACTTTTATTTATATGTTATAAACTACATAAATAAACGCAGACTATATTGATAAGTTAAATAGAAAATGGATTAGATTAAGGGATTTCTTGCTTTAAAAACACACAAAACTTTCTCTTCATGAATAGTACATATTATATGAAAATGAATATTTATGAATGAGTTTTACATTTTCAAGTGATTAAATTAACATAATCAAGTAAAATATATTTCTTACCATTTTGAGAATCTATAATTCCCTCATCAATAAGCCTCTGCATGGAATCAAAGGAGGCCAAGGAAGTTGCTGAGGCAGGCCAGAACAAAGCCCCTTTGAGGCCCAAATTGAGAGCAACTTGCAAGGCCCAACCCATGTTCTTAGTGACAATAACACAAGTAATCTTGTTATCACTATCCATAGCATTCACATCTTCTATGAGCTTTGGAAGCATAGCTACCATTGTGGTTTTTATGGACAATATAACCTTGGGCTGATCACTTCCATCATCTTCAGGGCCCAACCCATCTGGTAGGGACACCACCCTCATTTGTGATTTTACAAATTTACCCTCACTTGCAGCCCTATTCACCCTATTGAAGTTGTCATCTGAGGTCAAGAAAGTGATTTTGTACCCATTTCTGGCCAAAACTTGACAAAATTGAAAAAGGGGACTAATATGTCCTAGGATTGGGTATGGTATTGCTAGAAAATGTGGTATCCCCATGCCTCTTAGATAATGAATCAATAAAAAATTGCAAAGAACAAGTTTTGTGTGTGTATGTTTAGAATAATTGTTGATTTGTTATTATATAAAGGATTCACACATTGAATCTGCCAAATGCCAATATTGATGGACAATTTGTATCTTGTCAAGTCAAAATAACGTATGCTCTAGGTTTGATTTAAGAAAAAGTTATTCGGCATATTTCAAGTCATAACGTATGTACTGGATTTGATTTTAAAAGCTATTTCGTAATGAGAAATGTTATTTGTACACCAAAATCAGCCACTAAAATCAGCCACTAATGTATTTATACATATATAGTTTAATTTATTTTTAATGTATATTTTATATCGGTGGCTGATTTTGGTGACTGATTTTAGTATACACGTAACATAAGCCCATGGTAATTGGTACATGAAGAATGTCCTTAGAGAAACTTTCCAAAAGAAAATTTCTAGAGAATAGTCCTATATTTAGATGTCTAAGAAAATTATAAGAAAAACTGCTTTAATTGACCAATAAGTTTTAAGCTCATATATTGTCAATAATTCTATTTTTCATCATTATTTTCTTTACAAAAAGAAGAAAGCATATATACTTGCTTAACGTAACTCATAAAATAAAGCTAACATGACTGAATATTCATGGATGGTCATAGAGTGAGCAATACTTCACAATTTTGATTTATATTGTTTTTATCTAAAGTCTCTAATACGTTGTTGAGTTGTTAAATGGAGTTGTTATAGACTTATAGATGACAAAAACTAAACATATTTTAAAAAGACATCCATTTTGAGTTCACATTGTCAATGTAAAAAATTTTAATTTTATTAAGACTGTATTTGTTTAGGAATACTGAGACTAAGATTGGAGACTAACGTTTAATATTATGTTTGGTAATAAAAAAATTAAACTAAAATTTTAGTTGTAAAATACAAAATTTCACTTTTTTTATTATAAAGACTTAATTTAGTCTTTTATCTCTTAATTTTTATTTCTCTTTTAAATACAGTCTAAGAATATATGCTGTGCATTAATAATAATGGACTAACTAATATCCAAAAATTACCTAAAAAAATGTTAAATATTGAGTTTAGTCACACATACAACATAATATCACAATATGAACTTCATTAATTAAAATATGATCAACTTCAGAAAAAGAAAATGAAAAATTTTAACAGAACTTCAAGTTAAAAATTTTGAATTTAAATTTACAAATAATACTTTTTATACATTATTATGATGATGAGTATTTTAAAAAACACTCTCCCTTGGAAGAAAAAAAATTAGAACAATATA
>NC_029788.2:128578385-128586780 GCF_000816755.2 Arachis ipaensis
ATACAAAAAAAAAAAAAAATCAGATTTAACGCTAAGTTCTTATATCATTATTGTTACGATAAGCCTATTAGTTAGGTTCATATGAATTATTTAGCTAATTAGGATTATAAATAGGAGATTATTATCATTGTATTGAAACAAAAAAATTAATGAATTAAGTTCTGATCGGGTAAATAACTTAATTAAGTTCATTTTAAAAATTAAATAACAAATATTTATATTAAAAATAACTTATAAATAAGTTATTTTATTTTTAATTTTTTAGTTCTAAAAGTGTTTATTTTAAGAGAAGAGTGATAAAAAAAATTTTATTATGAGAGAAGTCATTTTTTAAGTTCTCTATAAGTATTAAAATAACTTTTTAAAAAATTGCAATTTGATTTTAAAAATTGTACCAAACATTAATATTATATCTTTTCATAAGTTAAAAATTAGAGTATTTATCCATTTTGATCCTAAAAAAATTTCAGATCAGACACTTTTTAGTCCCCAACTAAAATTAATTACTCGATTGATTCTTAACAATTAATTCCGTCAGTCACTTAGGTAACTTTTGTTTTGAGGTACTGAAAGTCTGGAACAGAAACTGGAAGACTGAAACTCAGTATCATGATTGTTGGCTCAGAGACTGATACTAAAATTTCTGTCTCTGTCCCTAAAATTTCAGTATTTCAGTACCTCTAAAGAGTGAGGACACAAGGAACTGAAATTTTTAGAGACGGAAATTGAAAATTTAATAACATTTTATATCTAAAATATCCTCATTTCAATTAATTAATTCCAACTTTACCTTTTGTACAAATTAAATTAGAGTTTCATTCTTATTTCAATTTTTGTCTCTCACTTTGCACTAAACATAATACTGAGATTTATTTCTGTCTCTCAGTCTCAGTCGTTCAGTCTCTTTCTCTTCACCAAATGATATCTTAGGTCCTTGGCTCTGTCAACTCTAACGGAAGACAAAATGGTCCCTGACAACTCTAACAGGGGATAAAATAATCTCTGACAACTCTAATAGGGGACAAAATGATTAACGACCCATTTGTTCGAAACGAAACTGTTCTTCCCCAATTTTCATTATATCTCGCATAATCCTAACATTCATACTCTCCTACTTCACCTTCACAATCTTTTTTTCCATCTTTTCCTTCCTCCTCTTCAACTCCAAGATCAAACCATAGAGTAACTGCCACGCGTGTTGCACCTACCTCAACATGTCATGTACCACACACTTCCTAAATCTCTGTGACTGGTACACCTACCTCCTCCGCACTTCACCCACCAGAAGCATCTACCTCCACGTTCTCGATAACAGCATCACCTCCAACTCCAACAACGTTCACCACATTTTCAAGACCAAATTTCATAACTACTTCAAGGGCACGCATTTCTCCACTCTCCGACAAGCAATATAGATTGTTGGACATTAGAACATCATGAGAAGATTCTCCTTCGACATCATATGCAAATTCTCATTTGAAATAGACCCCGAGTATTTCATTCCTTCTTTTCCAAAGTCCAAATTGGCAGATAGCTTCGACCTCGCATCCAAGCTATCTGTACAACGAGTAATATTGTCGTTGCTGCTTATATAAAAACTGAAGCGATTTGAGTGGTGGATTGTGGTCATAGAGATGATAGGACAGATGAAGAGAGAGATGGCAATGACGAAGAATATTCTAAAAATTAAAAAAAAAAAAACTTATAAACCTATACATAAAGGGTCTTAATATTAAATTTGATTTACTTTAGAGTCCCTCTAACTTAACTAAGGAATATTGGCATTACTTTAAGGAGTACTAACAATCATCCTCTAAGCTTAGAGAAAACCAATCTATATCTACAACTGAGGCCAGGCAGAGAAAGTGGTACATTTAGAAATAAAGGCTTGTCTCATAAATAATCTACCAATTTATTTGTAAGAGCACTGTTCAAACACAAAACAGAGCAACTAACTCTAGTATAGATTAAAAAAAAATGTATTATTATTATTAAATTCGTATAGATTAGTAGATATTTTAAAAGTTTTAATGTTTTAAAAGTTCTTAAGTCATATATAACTACTAGTGGGTCTTTAATTATATTTTCAATGTTTAGTGGAACTTTAAATGCTTAATGAATTAGGAAGAAGTTCTATTTAGTTTTGGTAATTAAATTTTTAATATTTAATGGTTATTTTCAATATAGTGAAGTAATAAATATTTAATAGATTATTCAATAATATGTCATCCACTTATTCAATAATATCTTATCAAGAGATTTTGTGGTAATTATTTTAATTTTATCAAGATAATTTGTGACGATCAAAATCAGAACTTATCATTTATCTTTTCATCGATTCTTTAATGTAACATTTATATCCGTCTATTAAAAAAAAAAATACTTTGATAAGTAGACAATGACTTTTGTAAACAATGTGAACAATAAATTTTAAGATTGGCACAATAAAATAAAAATACACAACACTTCCAAATTATCCACTTAAATCTTAATATTAGGATAACCATCTGCATACCTAGTGAATTGAATATCCGATATATCCATTATTTACGTTGTTTACCATTTTTATTATTTACCTATACTTTTCCAAAAAAAAAAAAAAAACACGCTTTTGATTCGCTGCAATACTCATAAAAAAAGATGTGCTTAAATAGTAAAATTCCTTATAAAATTACATTTCACTTATTTATAGATCAAAATACAATGAGATTTTCAACAAAACTTCATTTTGTTTATTCGAAATCATTTTGCCTATCACCAAACATTTCAAAATGCAGGCAACTTCCAACTCTAAAGTTACCAAAAATAATCACATTAGTTAATAGTCCTTAGCCCAGTTGATGAACTTGTCTATATTCTTTGAAGACCTACCACCTTCTACCAAGTTATTCAGTGTCACTTCCTTCAGCTTCAATGATCTTGCTTTTATCTCTTCATCCCCAACCAATTCCTCCACCTTCTTCATTATCTCTCCCCTTAATACTAATCCATTTTCATCATCATCCTTCTCTACTCCCAATCCAACCTTCCAAAAATCACAAATATAAGCCTTGTTAACAAATTGATCACTGAAATGTGGCCAACACAAGAAAGGAACCCCACTACACACACCTTCAACAGTCGAATTCCAACCGCAATGACTTACGAAACAAGCAATTGCAGGGTGGTTTAGTACTTTCTTCTGTGGACACCAACCAACAATCTTACCTTTACTTCCTTGAAATTCATCTGGGTATGCATTATTTGATTTATTTCCATTCTTATCATTGTTACTACCTGTTCTTACAACCCAAAGAAAAGGCTTGTTAATGAGATCGAGCGCGAGCGCTAACTCTTTGAATTGGTTAGATTCCATAACTGCCAAGCTACCAAATGAAACATAGACAACAGATTGAGGTTGTTGTTGATCCAACCATTCTAAGCAGGTTGTGTCTTCTTGCCAAAATGAAGAACTTTTGTTGTTGTTGTTGCTGTCATTAGTAGCTTCCATTAATGGACCAATTGGAAGGAATCTTGATGATATCTCAAGTGCACCAGGCTCAAGATCACAAGTGGTGTTGCAAAGCCACCAACCTCCCAACAACTTCATTGTTTGTGTGTCTTCTGCCATGTGATGGAAAAAATTCTTACCAAGGCTACACCATGGCAAATTTGCTGTGTCCATCATAGGTGAATTTGGTAAGAGTTGAAATTCTTGTTTCCTTATTGGTAGTCCTGTAATGCCCGGAAGCAAAATTAAGAAAAACTAGATACAATATCTTATTAAAAGTTGAGTAATCAAAGGTTAAAGTTTCCCAAAAAATTCCAAAATGGGTATTTTAGTAGTACCTAGCAAAATTTTATACTCTTAAAAATCTTCAAAAGTATTTTATTGGAGTTGCTTTCAATCAAATTATTAATATTTTTACCAGACAAATAAATTTATAATAAATTATAAGACAATTAGGTATAAAAAATATTATTATAAGATAAATTAGTCTCTTTCAAAATGATGGAAGATTAATCTGTCTGAAGGAATTAATTCTTAAAACCTAATTTATTGTGACTAAAATATTTTAGGGTAAAGTATACTTTTTGTTCTTCAAGTTTGACAAAAATTTTAAAAATATCCTTAAGTTTTATTTTGTTTCAATTTTGTGTTAAAAGTTTTCAATTTGCATCAAATATACCCCTGACGGTTAATTTTTCAAAAAATTTAAGACCAATTCAACAATAACTAAATAAGAACAAACCCGCAACACAAGCAAATCAAGCATAATTTGCATGCATTATTATTGTTAGATTGGTCTTAAATTTTTTGAAAATTTAGCCGTCGATGGTATATTTGATGCAAATCGAGAACTTTTGGGACAAAATTGGAACAAAATAAAATTTAGGGATATTTTTAAAACTTTTGCCAAATTTCAGGGACAAAAATATACTTTACCCAATATTTTATTTAAAACTTTTTGAGGACTAATTTAAGTATTTATTTAATTTTAAATAGGTAGTTACTTCTAAGAAGATGTTTCAAGTGAAGAACTAAAAATATTATTGTGCACTGATAATTTGAGATGTCTTTATAAAAGTAGTAACATTTTAATTATACAGATCACTTAATAAGTAGACCAAATAATATTTAACCTATGCAATTTAGATGAGCGAAATCCATAAATCAAAGCCATAATTGGTGAATCTCATATATGAATAACCCTTACCCGTTTGAGAGTCTATAATTCCTTGATCAATGAGGGTTTGGATGGAATAATATGAGGCCAATGAAGTTGCTGAGGCAGGCCAGAGAAATGACCCTTTAATCCCCAAATTGTTTCCAACTTCCAAGGCCCACCCAATGTTCTTGGAAACAAGAATACATCTGATCTTGTTCTCACAATCCAAACCATTATTGTTGATGTCTTGTATGAGTTTGTGGAGCTTAGGAGGCATGGTGTTCCTCATTGACAAAATCACCTTTGGTTGGTCACTTCTATCATCTTCAGGGTCCAACCCATCTGGGAGTGTCACAAAGTTTATCATCTTTGATGATCCAACATCATCATCACTAGGAATCTTCACTCTCTTGTGGATGAATTCTGAGATCACAAAAGTGATTCTGCAACCATGTTTGATTAAAACATAGGAGAACTGAAGAAGGGGATTCATGTGTCCTAGAATTGGATATGGCATAACAAGAAAATGTGGATTATTGCTCATTGTGTGTGAACAAGCTAAGAGGGATGGATGGATTACTATTGATGTTTAGTTTGTGTTGTGATTAAACTTAGATATAAAAATGTGCATTTTACACTTCATTGGAGCTTCTTGATTTATTACCACGTGAATGTTTGTCGGATCAGTTGTGTTTAGTCAAACCGTGGGTCTCAAGAATTTGGACTACAATTATTATAGAATAAAAGAATTTTGAATAGTTAAAACTCTTATATTTTGTGCTGCAACCTATGATACACGGACACTGACACGGATACGGGACACAATACGACACGGGACATGCTGACACGCGAATTTTAAAATCTTACATGACACGGGGACACGCATACATATAAAATATAAAATATTTTTTAGATAAATCGTAATGATATTTTGATATTTTATTGATATAAAATATAAATTAAATTTTTAATTATTTTTAATGTCTTATTTTAATTATATCAAGTATTTAAAATATTTTTTTGTTTTAATAAATAATAATATATGCTATATCTAAATTTATTTTAAGAATATATGTTAAGAATAAAACTGGACACGTTGACACGTAATGGTATTTAGGTGTGTCTAGACTTGTCCGAAGAAGAATTTTTTATTTTTTTATTAAGACACATTTGGACACAGCAGACACGCGTGTCGTACGAATGTTGACGAGTGTCGTGTTCGAAAAGTGTCCGACACGCAGACACGACAACTCAGCGAAGTGTCCGTGTTTCATAGGTTGCTATACATTTTATCAATTTTGAAGTTTAATGTGTTTATTTTAAGAAAATTATATGGTACAGATCTAAATCTGTACAGATTTAAAGATTTGCTTACTTAAACTACACTTTCTAAAGCCACACTTTTCACTTAAAACCGTAGCTCTTCACAAAGAAAAACGTCACCTAATGGAAAAAAGTAAATTAGAAGATTTAAGAGAAGAAATAATTAAGTTATCAAAATTAATAGATCAAAAATTAATGATTTTAACTAATGTTAACTGTAATGACACCGAATTCTTAAAATCAATACAAAATGATTTTTCTCAAAATCTTTATTTTACTATAAGTTTTATTGAAGGACTTCAAAAATCTGAAAAAACTTATTTTTCACACGGAATTTCTAAGAAATGTTACCATGGAAATGATTCCCCACATCTTTATCATACTTTTAACCCACAATTAAATTCTATAGTAGATATGCTTGAAGAAATACTAGTATCCATAAAATTTCAAAGAAATAAGGAAAAAGAAAATTCCAAAGAAAAAAAATTTCAAAATATAATCAACATAACAGATTTAAAAGTAAAACTACCATTAAAATTATGAATATTGAAGAAAAATTAGAAGAAGTTACAATGCTTTTTAAACAATTAAAAATGGCTCAAGAAAATAATATTATGGAACAGGAATTTCAGATAGAAGAAGAATTAGTAAATTCTGAAAATATAGAAAATGAAGAACACATCCTAGATTATTCAAGTGACGAAGAACCAGCAATTCCAATACAAGTAAAAAATGAAGCTGGAACATCTAGAGATAATCAATCTCAATTTAAATGGGAAACAGGTTTTGATAATTATGCTTTTAAAAAAGGATTTATAAATAAAGATTCAAAATATACAAAAACACCATCAAAATACGTTCCTAAAATCCAGAAAATGGAAGGAGAAAGAATGCTCGATTTAGACCGTAAAAAGAATGAAAAAGAAATTTTCGAAAACTGGTTGAATTCCTTCTTATTAGAAGCCTTTACTAATCCAAAACTTAATGAGTTATCTGGAAGAGATATTTGGAATTACATAGGGTTTCATACTAAAGGAACTATAAGAGATTATATGACATCAATAGAAAACCAAATAATAGAAGAATTAGCAACAAAAACAACAGCTTATGATAAGATATTATATATAATGATGATTCTATATAAAGAATTTTTTGGAAAAAATATTATAGATCATAAACAAGAAGTCTATAATAAAGAATATCAAGAAGCAAAAAATCATTTAGCTAATATTCAGATATATGATCTATGTAATGTGGAGTCTTATATATGTGAATATAGAATACATTATTACAAATTAAAAGAAGAAGATAAAAATTATTATCTTAGTATGTATATAACAAAACTTCCATATCCTGCTAATGAATTTATTATGGGAAGATTTATAAGAGAAATAAATAGAGGAACAATTAAAAATAATTTTGGTGGAGCAACCTCTGCAATAAGAGAGGAAATAAAAGAACGTTGTATGCAAGAAGCAACTCAAAAAAGATTTGCAAATATAATTAGAATTTGCTGTCAGGATAATGAAGAGATACCTCAAAAATATGGTCTTAATAAAAATTTTCAAAGAAAAAGAAAATATCAATTTAGAAAAAGAAAATACTATCCAAACTGGAGAAAAAAGAGGTATTTTAGAAAAAGAAATAACAATAAAAACAAAAGACAAAAAAGTGATTATTGCCCGAATAAAAAAGAAAATTGTAAGTGTTGGTATTGCCAAGAAGAAGGACACTATGCAAATGAATGTCCGAAAAAGAAAGATAAAAAGGATCTTACTAAACAAATAGAAATCGCTAAGTCTTGTTTCATGGAACCTTTAGAAGAATCTGATTGTAAATCCAAGGGATATATCCCTAAAATTTACAAACAGTCAACCTATTTTTAATGAAGAAGAAGAAACTTTCATGTCCACAAGTAATATTCATGTCCGTCTTCCCAGGAAACTTTCAACCAATTGATCAGATTCAAGACTTAACAATCTACAATCATGAAGGAAGGCTGGCCAGCACATTAGCAAGGGTCTTTGAAAGAATTCAAAAAATAACAAAGAAATCTCACACAAGGATTAATTATAAAAGTAGAAATACTTTGCTTGTGTCCAGTAAAAGAAATGAAATTGAAGAAAGAGAGATGAGACTCTTGGTGGAATTTGAATCAGCATTTTACAACTTATCCGGACTTTTAGAAAAGCTCCCTGAAGGGATAAAAAGGAATCTCTGCTATTTGATAAAAGACAGAGAAGACCACAAGTGCCAGCTATGTGCCTCAGAGTTATCTGAAGAAAGCAATAATGAAACGGAATCAACTCACATGATGAAAGAAGAGGACAATGCATCTGAGGGTCACATGATAAAAGAAGAGGACAGTGCATCTGAAGCATTTCTTAACATTATTGCATAGTGACGTAAGCACTTAGGTCATA
>NC_029788.2:128589398-128593255 GCF_000816755.2 Arachis ipaensis
GACAATGCATCTGAGGGTCACATGATAAAAGAAGAGGACAGTGCATCTGAAGCATTTCTTAACATTATTGCATAGTGACGTAAGCACTTAGGTCATAGAGCACCAACAATGTAGCTGGTGCAAAGAGAACAAACAATGACGTAAGCAATGACGTCATAAGAAGGGTAAGGATGTGAATTGTCCATCAGACCCAACCATTATAAATAGATTGCTTAGGCAATTGTAGAAGCATCAGACAATAGAAAGCAGGAGGCTAAGAGTACTCATATGCTAGGAGAGTAAGGAGGAAGCTGCCAAGGCGATTCTATAGTCTGAAGAAGAATTCCCTTAGGGAAAAATAGTTATAAACTCCCATCTGGAGTTAGTATCTACAATTTTCCTTCTGGAGATAAAAACACCTTATGTAAAATATACTAAATAAAGGAAGTATTTCTCCAGAAAGGTACATCTTTATCCTAGTCTTTTAATTATGAATTATTTAGAAAGTTTAGAATTAACAGAAGAATCTGATTATTATAGATTAACTGCTTTATTAGAAATGGTCAACATTTTTATGAATTTGCAAATTATACAAATTATAAACTTATTTGAAGTAAAATATGAAGAGTAAAATTTTGCAAATTATACAAATTATAAACTTATTCAAAGTAAAATATGAAGAGTAAAATTGGTATCAGAGCCAAGTTAACGATTAAGGATAACATTTTCTCTTTAAACAACACTTTTAGTGATACGCTTTTTAACCAAATAAAAACAAAAATCTGTAAATCTGTACCAAAATGTATCTGTACACTAGATGGACCTTATTTTATTATCAAATTGAGTTTTGTAGTTCATAAATATTTTATTTTTTATTTT
This sequence comes from Arachis ipaensis, assembly GCF_000816755.2. NCBI lineage: Eukaryota > Viridiplantae > Streptophyta > Magnoliopsida > Fabales > Fabaceae > Arachis > Arachis ipaensis. Next base: position 128,590,257 of record NC_029788.2, read on the forward strand.
TAAGTGTTTAAAATATTTGATCTGCTAATAATGATAATAATAAAAATACTGTTTTTTTTTTTTAATTGTTGGTCCCCTTATAATGAGGATAGGGCCACGCACCTCTGATGCCAACAAAATATAAAGCAAAGTCTATACAATATATTATTGGAGAGTTTAGTCAGATGAAAAAATTCCTCACGGCATTGCCTGTGTAACTAAAGAAGAAAAAATGAATTTGGCTACACCAAACTCAATTTTATTATTATTATTATTATTATTATTATGGAAAAGAGAAAATCTCTACATACAAGTGTCTTGTGATTACAAGCTTTATAAAACTGAAGAGAACAAAATCCACTAAACACATTTTTATGTGCCTCTTTAACAGACTTTTAAATCAATTCAAATCAATTAATGCGCAAATATATAACTTTCATTTTTCAAAAGTTTTCATTTCTTTTTTTCGAATTTCTTGTCAAATTTGTTGGATCTCCGCGTTCTCTCTTTGCTTCGTTTTTTTTTCGATTTTCATGGTTTTTGAAATCAAGTCTTGAAATCGTTTTGAAGATGATAGAACTTCAGAAATACACCCAAACGATTACATAAATACACCCAAACGGTTACAGAAAGAATTACAGAAATACACCCAAAAGATTTAAGAAATACACCTAAAATAGGGAGAGACAGTATATTTCTTCTTGAAATCTTTTAATGTTTTGCTGGTTAAGGATGAGGCACATGACACAGACAATTTAAAAAAAAACCTAGAAGAACAGTAAAATAGTACCTTGAATAATGTTTCTTCGTTTTTTCTGGTGATTTTTGATGGAGATTTGTATCTTTTCTTCTTGATTTCTTCTACTCTTTGCGAGGATTTGGAACGTTTCTGCAGAATCGTAGTTTGTTTCAAATGTCGCTTGAATCTTGACGGTTTGCATTTTGATTGAGGAAGAAGAGGAAGAGTGAACGTATTGTGGAAGGGTGCTTAAGGCGCGTGCGTTGGACGCTCGATTCTAAAAGAGTGGTGTGCGTGTTTTTTTTTTACTTGAACCAACTTATATAGCTTGTAAGCCAAAAAGATTTGTATATGTAGACCTGTGTTGAAAAAATGAATTTAGCTACACCAAAAATTTGTATTGTCTTAAAATAATAATGTTAGAAACTCGAAATGTCTTTTTTTTTTTTTAGTTAAGGAGTTAGTTATCCTTTGTAAAAATAAATAAGAGTCGGGTTAGATCTTTACTCGTGTGATTAAACACTCAAACTGAAATTGCCATGTCTGTTTTACCCTCCATTTCTGATTCTCTCACTCTGTTCGTGTCTTTTTCTTCTTGCTGAGCTGAATTTCAACATGGTGCGTTGAGTTTCAACATTTGTAGTAAGAGAAGTGTGTTACTCTAATCTTATTTTGAGAGTGATCATTCTGTAATTTTGTAATAAGTATGTAACATTCTGAAATTCTCCCTCAACAAGTCAAGCTTGGCAGATAATGCTTTATTTTCTGTAATAACATTAACATGTGATTATCACTTAGTTCTTATTCTTTTATGATCCAATTTGAATATCAAATTAAAATGGATATTTTTATGTATAGAAAAACAACTTCAGTCAAATGATGTGTTGTATGTTTTTTTCCTTATACATACATTAGACAATAATATAATGTTGTGTTTCACCGTCGCTATAAACAACTACTCATCATCATGTGAAAAACATTGTTTAAAAAAAGGTAGTGACCAGTGGCCACATTTGTCATCTAGCATCTAATTTCAAACTTGCTGATTGGACTTTGAAATAATTAATCTAGTTTAATAGATATGCAACAATCAAAAGATGTTTAGCGTGTATAATATGTATCCAAACTTTACGTGATTAGCACGAAATTAAATGGATAATATTTTTAACTTTTTCTGTCTCAGCTATAGCCAACAAAATTATTATTAGTAGAAAATAATATTGTAATTCTAATTTTGTCACTTTTTCATTCAAATATCAAATAGAGTATATATTATCATCATTTTGCCCAATTGATAAACATTTCATGATTTTTTGAAGACTGGCCAGCTTCAACTAAGTTGTTCCTTATCACTTGCTTCAATTTCAAAGACCTTTCCTTTATGGTTTCATCTTGAAGCAATTGCTCAACCTTCTTCCTTATCTCTTCCTTTGATATGAATCCATTTTCATCTTTGTCTAATCCAATTCCAACTTTCCACACCTCACAAATGTATGACTTGTTCCAAAATTGATCACTGAAAAATGGACAACACAAGAATGGTACACCACTGGACACACTTTCAACAACTGAATTCCAACCGCAATGACTTATGAAACAAGCAATTGCAGAATGGTTCAGTACTTTTTTCTGTGGTGCCCAACTAACAATTTTACCTTTACTTCCATGAAATTCATTTGGGTATGTGTTATTTCCCTTGTTATCATCATTACTTGTTCTTACAACCCAAAGAAAAGGCTTGTCAATGAGATCAAGTGCAAGTGCTAATTCTTTGAGTTGCTTGGATTCCATAACTGCCAAGCTACCAAATGAAACATATACAACAGATTGAGGTTGTTGTTGATCCAACCATTCTAAGCATGTTGTGTCCTCTTGCCAGAATGAGGAGCTTTTGTTGTTGTTGTTGTTGTCACTTTCAATCAATGGTCCAATTGGTAGAAACTTTGGTGATATGGAGAATGCTCCTGGCTCAAGATCATAGGCACTATTGCAAAGCCACCACTCTGCTAATTCCATATTATGCATCACATCTTGCACAATATTATCAAAGAAAATCTTACCTAGGCTAACCCATGGTAAATTTTTTGTGTCCATCATAGGCATATTTGGGGAAAGTTGAATTTCTTGTTTCTTGGTGGGGATTCCTTCAATTGAAAAAGGAAAAAAAAAGCCTATAAAGCTCTCATCACACATTTAATTTATGGTAATACAGAGACAATAATCTAAAGATAGTTTATTTAACTCAACATCTATAATTACATATTTGTTACATTTAATATTA
>NC_029788.2:128593473-128595833 GCF_000816755.2 Arachis ipaensis
AATAAGATAACTGAATATAGGCTATTTCAAATTGATTTTTTATTATATCTTAAATTTTTTTGTTTGATTTTACAGTAAATGAAAATAAACTTAGGATATGAAAAATGATAGGTAGAAGTTAAATAAACACAAGCTAAAAAGTAAAGAAAATTACTGTGACAAAAATAAGTAAATATACTATTCTTACCATCTGAATCAATAATTCCATCATGCATGAATCTTGGGATACAATAAAGGGAGGCTGAAGTAGTTGCTGAGAATGGAAAGAGAAAAGCTCCTTTGATTCCAAATTTGTGAGCAACTTGCAAGGCCCAACCCATACTAATTGTGACAACAATGCAAGTGATTTTATTATTAACATCCAAGGTATTGATATCTTCTATGAGCTTTGGAAGCAAAAGAGGCATGGATCTTTCCATAGAGACAAGCAATTTCACAATATCACTTCTATCATCTTCAGGGTCCAAACCATCTGGGAGAGTCACAAAATTTATGTTTGAACAACCTTTGAGGTTGTTGTCTTCTGCATAACCAGCAGAAATTTTAGCCCTTTTGTGGCTGAACTCAGTGTGTAGGAAAGTGACCTTGCAACCATGTTTGGTTAGAACATTAGAGAATTGTGTTAGGGGATTAATGTGTCCTAACACCGGAAATGGTATAACAAGAAAGTGAGGGATTCCCATTTTGCAAATGAAAAATGTTTTGCTTAGAGAAAGAGAGAATAAATAAGTATATGCTATTGTTGAGAGTAGCTATATGATATTATGATGAATCCATTGTATATATATATGCAATTAAAAATTATGTATTGCACAAAACATGGCCCTGAAAACAGGGGATTGGTCCAAAGACTCGAAGCACAAGACTTCTTACTTAGAATTTTTTTTATAAAAATTAATTTAAAATAGTTGTCCTATGTCATCTAGCAACTAAGTTCAAATTGGTTATTTGGGAACATAGTTACATGATTTCACTAATTAGGTATTATACTGTGTATCAATTTGCATATTAATTTATGTGTGTATTAAAATATTATATATGTATATTTTTTACATAAAATATTTTACATATCGTGTATTGCATACTGTATATTCTTTTAGAGTCTAAACATATTACCTTCCATATAATTATAACTATGTTTTAGTTTAACTAAAAAAATGTTTAATATATTTTTTTGACAAGAAAATACTTTTGTTAAAAATAATACAAGAAAATCACACAAAACCATATCTTAGTAGTGTTTAGTTCTAGATAATTTTGTGTTCAAAGATTCAAATATAATGAATTTTCAAATTAAACAATAATACACTGAAAACAAATCCAAATTAACTTCCAAATTATTATACATATCATTGTATTACTATTTTGCCCAATTGACAAATTTTTCAAGATTTTTTGAAGATTGGCCACCTTCACCTAGGTTTTTCCTAGTCACTTCCTTCAATTTTGAAGACCTTTCTCTTATGCCTTCATCACCAAGTAATTGCTCCACCTTCTTCCTTATCTCTTCTTTTGATATGAATCCATTTTCATCCTTGACTAATTCCATTCCAACTTTCCACACATCACAAATATATGATTTATTCCAAAACTGATCAATAAAAAATGGCCAACACAAGAAGGATACTCCACTATATACACCTTCAATAGTAGAATTCCAACCACAGTGACTTATGAAGCAAGAAATAGCAGCATGTTGCAATATTTTCTTTTGTGACACCCAACTAACAATTTTACCTTTATTTCCATGAAATTCATTTGGAAATGCATTATTTTTATCATCATTAATACCTGGTCTTACAACCCAAAGAAAAGGCTTGTCAATGAGATCAAGTGCAAGTGCTAGTTCTTTGAATTGGTTGGATTCCAATACAGCTAAGCTACCAAATGAAACATATACAACAGATTGAGGTTGTTGTTGGTCCAACCATTCTAAGCATGTTGTGTCCTCTTGCCAAAATGAAGAACTTTTGTTGTTGTTATTGTTGTCACTTTCCATCAATGGTCCAATTGATAGGAACCTTGGTGATATGGATAATGCTCCTGGCTCAAGATCATAGGCACTATTACAAAGCCACCACTCTGCTAATAACTCCATAGTTTTCATTTCTTGCACAAGGTGCTTGAAGAACTCATTGCCTAAATTACACCATAAGACATGTTTAGGGTTCATCTTTGGCATATTTGGGGCAATTTGAATTTCTTGTGATTTGATGGGGTTTCCTGCATTAGCAAAATAAATTTAAGAAAATATATAGAGTTTTACTCAGTACTAATTAATAACTCAAGTATATAAATAAAGGGATATAAAAACAAAAAGTAAAAAAAAGGGGGGGGGGGAATTAAAAAAGAAAAAAAAA
>NC_029788.2:128596180-128610215 GCF_000816755.2 Arachis ipaensis
TTGTCTTATTTTTAATATGTATTTATATTTTATATTTTAATATATATTTTATACGAATAATAAATTTAGTGACTGATTTTTAGTATACTTTATAGCATATTCATTTAGTAGAAATTAAAGATTCAAAAAAGATATTATTTAATTATAAAAAACAGAAAAAAAAAATCTAAAATGTGTTTAAATTTTACTTCAGCTAAAGATATAAGTTATAAATAGCTATTCTATGAACTTAGGTAACCTTTTTTCCCCATAGATAATTTTTTGAAGGTAGCTAGGTAGAGCAAGACTTCAAATATTCTCTCTTAAACATTTAAGTATATGGGCTAAGGTGTCTTATTTCACATAACTAAAGATATTTTAATAAAAAATATCCACTAATAACAACTTTGGTACTGCCAATAAATATGTATGTACGTAAATTATTATTCTTACCATCTGAATCTATAATTCCATCCTCCATGAGCTTAGGAATGAAATGAATTGAAGCCAAAGAAGTAGCAGAGAAGGGGGAAAAAGCAGCACCTTTAATTCCCAATTGGTGACCAATTTCCAAGGCCCAACCCATATTAACTGTCACAAGAATACAAGTGATCTTGTTCTCAAAATCCAAAGCATTGATATCTTGTATGAGCTTTGGAAGCAAAGAAGGCATGGTGCTTTTGATGGAATGAAGAACCTTGCTAAGGTCACTTCTATCATCTTCATGGTCCAAACCATCAGGGAGTGTCACAAACTTAATCATCTTTGATGATGATTCCTCATCATGATCATCAATTTTTGCTCTTTTGTGGTTGAATTCAGAGTTGAGAAATGTGACCTTGCAACCATAATGTTTGGCTAGAACATTAGAGAGTTGTGTAAGGGGATTAATGTGTCCTAGCACTGGAAATGGTATTGCAAGAAAGTGAGGGATTCCCATTTTTCAAAGAAAACAAATATATAGTTTTAGATTAAAGAACTTGTAGAAATATTATGGGAATGAATTAAAATAGTATACTATGTATATGTGGTTGCATGTTGAGGAGTTCAATTTGGATATGAATACTTGAGACATTGATCACTATCTTCTGCCATATGCACGATGGGGATCGGACATATAATATAAGATCAAGTAAAGGATATGGACGATATGATAAATATATGTCAGAAAGAGAAAGGTTTGTTTTGGAATCAGTCAGTTTATGTTAAACCAACCAGTGTTTATGTGATTTTGAAATCAAATTTGTATCTAGTTTGTATCGTTTCCTGTGCATATTGTTCGAACTAAACCAATCATATATTTTTTTTTATTAAAATCTTTTATAGGTGTGCATATAATGATATTATAATAGTGGTTACAATGGTTATTTTTGCAATATTTAAATGAGAAATCATCAAATCAATGTCATCAAGCATGTAGTAAGGAAACTTGGACCACATATGAGAGGTGCCTGCATGCCAGTGACATATCAAACGACTTGGCTATTTTATTTTATTATCTCTTAATTTCTTCGTTGTTCTTCCTCTTCTTTTGTATGGATATCATTGGAGGCAATGACAATGAAGCTGAAAACTCAGGACTTAGCACTTGCATACGAAAATGATAATACTAAAATATATACTTTAATGTTAACATGTTATTAGTATATCTTATTTTATCAATAATGATGCTATGTTAGTTGTTAACTTATAATTTTATCTATACAAGAAAATAGCTTAAAATGGCTTAAAATGACTTTTATTCTATGCAAAACAATTTAAAAAAAATGACTTAAAAAATGTTAGAAGTATTATAAAAGTTTGTAATATTCTAGTAATTTAGGTAAATACATGATAAAAGTATATTTTTTTTAATTTCTAAATTATTATTGACTATGTATAGTATTTCTTTAATGTCCAAAGTCATTAGGACATTACAAATTTTTATAGTACTTCTAACATTTTTTAAACTATTTTTTAAAATTATTTTGTATAGAATAAAATATTTTTTGAGGTATAATTTAAATAAATTTATTAAAAAAATTATTAAAAAATATTCATAAGCTATTAAAAATGGGAAAAAAAAGTATTTTATAAAATTCGAATTACAAAACTATTAACAATTGTTAATACTTAAATTCGTCCTAAAAAAATATATTTTTTAAATTAGTTTTAAAAAGATTTTGTTAATCATATTTGTCTTTAAAAAATTTAACTATAAACCAAATTAATTTTTTCAAAAATTAAATAATAATAATGTATCATATTAAAAAAAAATCAGTTACGTTAAAGCTTGTTTATTTAATATTCATTAATTATTGTAATAATTAATAAATTTTAAATAAGATAAGTTATAAATGTTTTTACTCATATTTTTTTGTTATCAAATTTTTTTAGTCACAAAATAACCGGCAGGTTAAAATTTTTCACTCATTTTGCAATCACAATAAAAAAAAGACTGTTATTTTCTGTTATGCTCAATGAGAATGAAATAGAGAAAGCTCAAGATAGTGTAATTGAGCAATGGAAATGTTTGATAATCAAAGAAAATTAGCTAAAAACGGTCATAATTTATTTTATTTAACATTTATTAATTGTTATGACAATTAATGAATACTAAATAAAATAAGTTCGGACTAATTTTTTTGTCTCTATAACATTAACGTTTAGCAATATGTGGCAGTTATGATTCTGTTAAGCTTGCTGTTTGACTTAGTCTTTAGCTCTCTCTTTCACAGCTCAGTGTAAAAGGCTGTGATTTATAGGATTTTATTCTCTTAAAACATATTTTGCACACTTTTATTTAGTTTCAAGTCTACAACTCAGTTTTCTCTATCCTCCTGTGTCACAATTCTATGCATTCCTTGCGTTTCAAGCAATCCTCCAAAACTCCATTACTGCTAACCACATAAGACACTACTGACTCATCTGTTTTAAGTGGGATTTTATTTTCAATCTGTTATGGATCTGGCCCACGGATCCTATACTCGGAACGGTCCCCGAATCCGATTATCCGGATCCGACCCGCTTCGCCCTTCCAGAAGGCCCGAAACCGACCCACTAGAGCTCCTAACCAACTTTCGAATTCAAACGTCTCCCTTATCTTAGCCAAATAAGATAAGATATTCACCATCACCTATAAATAGAGGACCCAAGTCCCTCCAGGTATTCATTCATTCCTCACACCTTCTACCTCTTAGATCTATTCTGACTTGAGCGTCGGAGTGTCTTTGCAGGTACCTCCCCCCATTGCTCCAGTCAAGTGATCCGGCATCTGCCTCAACCCGCAAATTCTTGATCCATCTCTCACCCCGTACCAGAGACATCTTGTACATTGGCGCCGTCTGTGGGGACTTTGCAACGTCGTGGCGGCATGGCGGATAACACAGAAGAGCAATTATCAAACTCAGATTTCTTGCGTGTAACTGAGAGCACAAAGGAATAATGCTTCCTTAACTTGCATCACCTTTGCAGTGATAACACATCTTCGCCTCCCTTTAGTGGGACCCCTCCACCTCTTGGACCCTCTCATTCACCACTCCCTCATCCGTCTCTCCAAGCGCCATGGCCCCATCTTCTCCCTCTATTTTGTCTCCATGCCTACCGTGGTTTCTTCTTCTTTTGATCTCTTCAAGCTCTTCCTCCAAACCCACGAGGTCACCTCCTTCAACACCAGGTTCCAAACCTCTGCCATCCGCCGCCTCACCTATGACAACTCTGTCGCCATGATCCCCCTTCGGACCTTACTGAAAATTCATAAGGAAGCTCATCATGAACGACTTCCTTAAACGCTACCACCGTGGCCAAGCTCAGACCTCTCAGGAGCCAAGAGATCAAGAAATTTCTCAAGGTTCTTGCACAGATGCAGGGGACAGCCAAATCGTGGCGGCATGATGGAGAACCTCGAGGAGCAATCCTCCACCCAACGCCCCAACTCCCGAACTCCAAGATAACACTCCTCCCACCACGGGAGGATAATAAGCGCGGCACATTGCCAACCAACCCCAACCCAACAACAACCAAGAGAGGACAACCGTCCTCCCACTGAAGCCCGGCCACTCGACGGCCTAGGAGAGAAGGCGGTCCAGATAATCCAAGAGCTGTGCCTCAGGGTGCAAGACCTCAAAGGCTGAGTTACACCCAAAGAAAAGCACAACGCCAAAAACGGAAGTCACGCAACCTCCAGATCAAGATATCGCCATGAAACCAGGCACGGCGGATCGCTAGAACGACGACATGCCAAGAGATACAATCGTAGCATCTCCCGTGACCACGGACACGATAGGATGCCTGAACGACGACATAGCAAAAGGTATGATCGCAATGTATCACACAACCCGGCTCATCAACATGACACGGACGACGACCGACGACATCGAGAGGCCAAACGCACAAGAAGTGACCACGTGATAATGGGAGCCACTCCCTTCACTGAAAGAATCCTAAAAGAAAAACTCCCTAAAGGCTTCGACAAACCTACGGATATGAAGTACGACGGAACCAAGGACCCCTAGGAGCACCTAACGGCCTTCAAGGCTAGGATGAACCTGGAAGGGGCCGCTGACGCGGTCCGAGGTAGGGCCTTCCCGGTAACCCTAGCCGGGCCAGCGATTAAATGGTTCAACGCCCTTCCCAATGGATCCATAACTGGCTTTCACGATATTTCACGGAAGTTCATGGCCCAATTCACTACCAGAATCACCAAAGCTAAACACCCCATCAGCTTATTGGGAGTCACCCAGAGACAAGACGAGTCCATGAAAAAATACCTCGATCGCTTCAACGATGAATGTTTAACGGTCGACGGACTCACGGACTTAGTCGCAAGCCTTTGCCTAACTAACAGGCTCATAAATGAAGACTTCCGAAAACACCTCACTACCAGACCGGTGTGGACCATGCACGAGATCCAGAGCGTCGCAAAGAAGTACATAAACGACAAAGAAGTAAAGTAGGGCCTTGCAGACAAGGTCAGGAGTATAGCACACCTACGGGAGCTAGCCCTAAAATAGAGAATAAGCCTAAGGTACAATGACAGCACGGTACAACGAGACCTCGAACCAGGAGATCTCATCTTACGACAAAACAACATCAGTCTACCCACTCCCGGAAAAGGGAAGCTCACGCCCAACTAGGAAGGTCCCTACCAAATCAAGACGGTAATCGAAAAAGGAGCCTCCAAGCTCGAAAGACCAGATGGGACCAAGCTCCCAAGATCCTGAAATTCCACCAACTTACGGTGCTACTATATGTAGAAACATCCTTCCAAAGCAATAAGATCGAGGTCGTTTAAGACTATCTCTTTACCTTTTATATTTTGCCTTCTTCACTTTCATTTATTACTTAAGTTATTCAATCGTATATTTTCTTACTGGGCATTCTTTCCTACCCACATCGAAAGGTTTTAACGAGGCCCAAACCACAAATAAAATTCATTATTTCAAAAGCATTGCCCCGTCCGATGACACGAACTAAACGCGGCTACACCTAGGGATCGATCACCCCGAGACCCACAAAACGGATATCCAAATAATAAAACGGATATCCAAATAAGTAAACGGCTACTTGGGAATCGATCACCCCGAGGCCAACAAAACGGATATCCAAATAACAAAACGGGTATCCAAATAACAAAAAATGGCGGCCTGGGGATCGATCACCCCAAGGCCAACAAAACGGATATCCAAATAATAAACGGATATCCAAATAAGCAAACGGCTACCCGGGAATCGATCACCCCGAAGCCAACAAAATGGATATCCAGATAACAAAACGGGTATCCAAATAACAAAAAATGGCGGCCTGGGGATCGATCACCCCGAGGCCAACAGAACGGATATCCAAAAAACAGAACGGATATCCAAATAAGTAAACGGCTACCCAGGGATCGATCACTCTGAGGCCAACAAAACGGATATCCAAATAACAAAATGGGTATCCAAATAACAAAAAATGGCGGCCTGGGGATCGATCACCCCGAGGCCAACAAAATGGATATCCAAATAATAAAACGGATATCCAAATAAGTAAACGGCTACCCGGGAATCAATCACCTCGAAGCCAACAAAATGGATATCCAAATAATAAAACGGATATCCAAATAAGTAAACGGCTACCTGGGAATCGATCACCCCTAGGCCAACAAAATGGATATCCAAATAACAAAACGGATATCCAAATAATAAAACGGATATCCAAATAAGTAAACGGCTACTTGGGAATCGATCACCCCGAGGCCAATAAAACGGATATCCAAATAACAAAACGGGTATCCAAATAACAAAAAATGGCGGCCTGGGAATCGATCACCCCAAGGCCAACAAAACGGATATCCAAATAATAAACGGATATCCAAATAAGCAAACGGCTACCTGGGAATCGATCACCCCGAAGCCAACAAAATGGATATCCAGATAACAAAACGGGTATCCAAATAACAAAAAATGGCGGCCTGGGGATCGATCACCCCGAGGCCAACAGAACGGATATCCAAAAAACAGAACGGATATCCAAATAAGTAAACGGCTACCCAGGGATCGATCACTTCGAGGCCAACAAAACAGATATCCAAATAATAAAACGGATATCCAAATAAGTAAATGGCTACCCGAGAATCGATTACCCCGAAGCCAACAAAATGGATATCCAGATAACAAAACGGGTATCCAAATAACAAAAAATGGCGGCCTGGGGATCGATCACCCCGAGGCCAACAGAACGGATATCCAAAAAACAGAACGGATATCCAAATAAGTAAACGGCTACCCAGGGATCGATCACCCCGAGGCCAACAAAACGGATATCCAAATAATAAAACGGATATCTAAATAAGTAAATGGCTACCCGAGAATCGATTACCCCGAAGCCAATAAAACGGATATCCAAATAACAAAACGGATACGAAAATCCAAATAAGATAAATAAACAAAGTCTTGAAATCTGGCCACCAAGAGGTCTTAAAAAAAAAAGTTCACAATAACGGTCCAAAAAAGGCCACACAAAACAAGCATGAGCTGATGGTCTTCCAACTCACAGAAAGCCAGACTGACCAACATTCTACCAATTGGTGCGGGATGATGTCACGCCCTTTTCAGACCCCTCACAGTCTCCCGAACTACAGAGAATCGGACTCTCCAACGACTTAGCATTGAGACCAAGAAAGCATACTCTCATGCTCCGGGGACAACTGTTCCAGACCCGATCTCCGGGCCCTTTCTTCGGAACGGTCATCAAACCCGGCATGTGATGAGATGCCCAAACAACGTGCTCCTCGCCTGACCATGAAACGGCCAAGAACTCCCAAATCGTCGACCTCGACTGGAAAAACCAAACAACGATCTCCTTGCCAAACCACAACGGCAAGGAAAAGGTTCCTCCAGCGATGAGACCGAGCACCCTCACTCTCTCGCTCCGGAGGCAACTGTTACGGATCTGGCCCACGGATCCTATACTCGGAACGGTCTCCGAACCCGGTTACCAGGTCCGACCCGCTTCGCCCTTCAAGAAGGCTTGAAACCGACCCACTAGAGCTCCTAACCAACTTTCGAATTCAAACGTCTCCCTTATCTTAATCAAGTAAGATAAGATAAGATAATTCAAATGTCTCCCTTATCTTAGCCAAATAAGATAAGATAAGATATTCACCATCACCTATAAATAGAGGACCCAAGTCCCTCCAGGTATTCATTCATTCCTCACACCTTCTACCTCTTAGATCTATTCTGACTTGAGCGTCGGAGTATCTTTGCAGGTACCACCCCCCATTGCTCCAGTCAAGTGATTCGGCATCTGCCTCAACCCGCAAGTTCTTGATCCATCTCTGAACCCGTACCAGAGACATCTTGTACACAATCCAATAATAAACATATTCTACCAATTTTCTATTCTTCTTGTTCTATCAGTTTTGGACACCAATCCTTTCATAACTATTATGTATTATATCACTTTAGAAAGAAAATACAAGCATAGAAACTCAGAAAGTTAAATTTTAATTAGTTATTATTAACTAATTTTTTTGTAATTTTTTTATTTTCATATTTCTAGAGAATTTATAATTTAAAATTAGAATTTAAATTTTAAAATTTAAAATAAAAAAATCATTTTAAAAAATTAATTGATATTAGTTAAAAATATTAGCTCCTTAATTGAATTCAAAAAGAATAAATATAGAATTTAGAGTTTAAAATTCAGCCACCCGTATAAAATATATGTTGGAATACAAATATATGTTAAAAATAAATTAAACCACACATGTATTTATACACAAATATATTGGTGACTGATTTTAGTGACTGATTTTAATGTACGAATAGCATTTTTGTAAATTAAATTTTGTCCACATAATACGGCTCATGAAACGAGAAATTTTATTAAGTGTAATACACTTAGTCTCTCTAACTCAAGAAACTTTAATTCATTAACGACATCATCATCATCATCATCATCTTAGCTTTATGTTTATTCTAGCAAGATCTATATTGAAGATAAAAATTAATTTTCAACCTAACACAGGCAAAGAAATAAAAATTTATTTTCCAATGCATTATTTTGCCCAATGGACAAAATTTTCAAGATTCTTTGTAGATTGGCCACCTTCAGCTAGGTTGTTCCTACTCACTTCTTTCAATTTCAAAGATCTTTCTCTTATGCCTTCGTCACCAAGCAATTGCAACACCTTCTTACTTATCTCTTCCTTTGATATGAATCCATTGTCATCCTTTTTCAATCCCAACCCAACTTTCCAAATATCACAAATATATGATTCATTCCAAAATTGGTCAATGAAAAATGGCCAGCACAGAAAAGGAACACCACTATATACACCTTCAATAGTAGAATTCCAACCACAATGACTTATGAAACAAGCAATGGCAGAGTGGTTTAATATCTTTTTTTGGGATACCCAATCAACAATTTTACCTTTTCTTCCATGAAATTCATCTGGGTATTTGTTGTTTCTCTTGTTATCCATATTATCTGTTATGATGCATAAATACAAACACATGTATTAATAAATATAATATGACATACACAATGGGTAAGTATGAGAGTTTCCTAAAAATAAAAAATATCAATGCAATAAAATTGAATATGTATATTAATTTAACAATGTTATGTATATATTAAACATCAACCAATAAATCAGTAATTCTTATAAAATATATATTAAAAATATATAAAATAATACATATAAATATATACAAATACAGATTAGGTGACTAATATTTTATGTACTACAAATATATCTTTTGTATTAGTTTCATCTTTATCAGCATTTATGATAATTGTTTCAATTTTTTTTTAACAAATTGTACATTTTTAAATAATATAGTAGAAATCAAAGGATTATTACCGATAGAATGAAAATTTTATATTTTGGTTTAATAAATTATTCACAAAATAAGAAATCCCCAAGAAAAGAATTATATATATCTATATGAATGAATAAAATTGAAATATTTATTGATTATATATATACCTGGTCTTATAACCCAAAGAAAAGGCTTGTCAATGAGATCAAGTGCAAGTGCTAATTCTTTGAATTGGTTTGATTCCATTACTGCTAAAGTACCAAATGAAACATATAGAACAGATTGAGGTTGTTGTTGATCCAACCATTCTAAGCATGTTGTGTCTTCTTGCCAGAATGAGGAACTTTTGTTGTTGTTGTTGCTGTTACTTTCCATCAATGGTCCAATTGGTAGGAGCTTTGGAGATATGGAGAATGCTCCTGACTCAAGATCATAGGCACTATTGCAAAGCCACCACTCTGCTAATAACTCCATAGCTTTAGTTTCTTGCACAAGGTGCTTGAAGAAGTCATTGCCTAAGTTACACCATAAAAAGTGTTTAGAGTCCATCATTGCCATATTTGGAGCAAGTTGAATTTCTTGTGATTTGATGGAGTTTCCTGCATTGGCAAAACAAATTTAAGAAAATATATAGAGTGGAGTTTTACTCTGTACTAATGAACTATCAAATATATAAATAAAAGTATCCACCACATGGCTGTGAAGGTTTAGATTATTATAATGATTAGCCATTAATAACAACTTTGGTACTCGCTATGTATGCATGCAAGTTATTCTTACCATCTGAATCTATAATTCCATCCTCCATGAGCTTGGGGATGAAATGAACTGAAGCCACACTTGTAGCTGAGAAGGGAAACAGAGCAGCACATTTAATTCCCAATTGGTGACCAACTTCCAAGGCCCAACTCATATTAAATGTGACAAGAATACAAGTGATCTTGTTCTCAAAATTCAAAGCATTGATATCTTCTATGAGCTTTGGAAGCAAAGAAGGCATTGTTCTTTTGATAGATTGAAGCACTTTCATGCTGTCACTTCTATCACCTTCAGGGCCCAAACCATCTGGGAATGTCACAAACTTTATCATCTTTGATGATTCCTCATCATCATCATGATCTTGAGCAGCAGCAGAATTTTTTGCTCTTTTGTGGTTGAATTCAGTGTAAAGAAAAGTGACCTTGCAACCATGTTTTGCTAGAACATTGGAGAGTTGCAAAAGGGGATTAATGTGTGATGAAACTTGAAATGGTATTGCAAGAAAGTGAGGGGTTCCCATTTTGCAAAGAAAATGAGGGGGAAAGGGGAATGTGATTAGATTAATAATTTGTTGTTATGATATATGTGTGGTTGCATGTTGAGGACTTCAATGAACACTTGAGAAATTGATGACACTATCTTCTGCCATATGCATGTGCACCATGGGGATCGGACATATATTATGTCAGAAAAAAGAAACGTTTGTTTCTGATTTGGTCAGTGCTAATTCACCAACCAGTGCTTGTGTTGTTTTAGAAATAAAATTAGTAGTTTGTATCGGTACCATTTCCTAGTTTGTATCGTATCATATACATATTGTTAACAAAAATATTTTTTTTAAAAAATAAAATCAGTCACTATATATTTATATATAAATATATATATATTATTTATTTTATATATTGATGGTTATCAGTGGCTAAGAAAAAGGAGTTAAATCTTGGCCTTTTTTTCAGCTGAGTTTAACTTTCGCTTTTAATCAAGAGAACTTAGGAGATATTTTGTTTTTGTCTCCTGTTGAGTTAGGAGATACTTTTCTTTTTGTCTCCTGAATTACATAAATAGTAAAAGAGCAGAGAAGAGAGAGTGACACCCAAAAGTATCTCGGTTTAGCTATTAAGTGCAATGTAGCCTACATCATCCATCACAATTGTGATGAAATTTTACTATCTTTTTCACAAGGTATATACACCAATCTTTTCCTATGATATACCCAATTCTATCTGAGACAAATCCAGATTCTAACCCAATCTGAATTTGATTAGACTTCAATCTAACTTTCAACAGTAAAGTACTAATCCAACTTGTAAAGGAATCCCCACAGGATCATGAAACAAAACAGAAAGATGTTCAAAGAAAACTGAGACATCTTAAAATTTTTTCTCCAAGTTTAACTCACTTTCTTTTACCTCTTATTGACTTTTTCTTATAAATATCACCATGTTTACTTTTTTCAATGAGACTCAAACAGACAAAATTGAGAAAAAGAAACTACTAAATGAGAACCATGAAGGAGAAAACTCAACAAGTTTAGGAAGTTATGAGAACTGAACTCTGTGCTTAGTTCTTACACTCTTGCCTTCAACCCTTGCCTGTTCACCCTTATTATAGAAGAGTGAAGCTTTCAAGGTTGAAACTAGTTCAAGGTCCATCCTGTCTTCTTCTCCTTCTTCTGAGCTTGCAGCGGCTTCGGCAGTGATGAGAGAGAAGTCCGAATCTGTTGCATGCAACTTACTCATTCTCTCTCATCCTTATTCTTCAAGCTTTTTCAATCTTGACCGTAGAGCTTTGCTTTGGCTCCAAGTTTTGATTTGGACCGTAGATTTTCTGCTATCCAGATTTGACTTTGATTTCTGCATGGTTGCTTGATTTATGCTTGTAATTTTGTGGATTTTTTCTTGGTTCCTTGGTATAGCACAAAGGATTAATCTCTACATACAAATGATTTTGCTATACAAGTCTTACAAGTCCTCTAATTGATATTACGCTCAAACGCGCTTGTTATGCGCATATCTTTCACGCGCCTCTAACAGATTTTTAATTTTTGAAAGGATTCCGTTTCCTTTTTCGAATTTCTCGCCTTCTCTTTTTCCTTATTCATTTACGTGATTTTCTCTCTCTGTTCTCTTTCTTCGTTATTCTCGATTTCCATTATTTTTTGACATCAAGCTCTAAAATCGTTTTTGAAGATAATGGATAATTCAACTTCAGATTGTCAAATGAACCAGTGCGTGAACCTTACCTGTGAAATTTGTTGTTAATTCTTCCTTGTTTGAATTGAATCTAATGTATTAGTTCTGATTAGAATTAATATAATCTTGTCCATTTTATATTAGACGTTCGGGTGTAGATCAGGAATATTTGGGTGTATTTTTATAAAAGTTTGGATGTATTTACAGTTTATGACTTTTCATCTGATGGAGGGTGAATTATCTTATTCTTTTAGTTGAATTGTTTTAGTTTCTATTTAGTTATGATTCATGAATCTGGTTTTTGTTATTTTTTATGATGGTTTTATAGTTGTATTTGCATTCTATAGTTTATGCTTGTTTTAATATGGTGTATTTTGGTGTATTTTGCAGCTCTTCTGTGGTGTATTTTGGGTGTATTTTGTAGCCCTTGCTGACTTTGGTGACTGATTTTAGTGTACACGTAAAATAACTCATTTCTATATCTGCAGCAAATTTGGGTGTAAAAACGAAGATATTTGGGTGTAATACGAAGATATTTGGGTGTAAAACGAAGATATTTGGGTATATTTTTATTCTGATGAGTTCTGCATAATTCAGAACTCTTCCTCTTCCTCCTCCTCATTTTCTGCTGCTTCTTCTTCTTTATCTTTTTATTTCATATTCTCATAATTCTTTTTGGGAGGAAAAAATCAAACAAAGAAGAAAAAAATACATAATGTTGCAAAATCAAAAGAAGGAGGAGGAGAAACACGACGATGAAGATGAAACACGCGAAGAAAAATGAGGAGAAACACAAAGAAGGAAGAGAAGAAGGAAGAAGAGGAGGAGGAGGAGAAACGCGAAGAAAATGACAGTTGTAGTTTTCATCGAGGAAGAAGAAAAATAGTCATTCATAATGGTGAGTAGCGCGCTTTGAAAATGGGAAATGGTTGAGTAACGTGCGTGTATTTACTCTTGAATATGGGGGTGTAATGCACGTGTGTTTTGTTGGGTTTGTGCTAATTTGTAAGACTTATAAACTAACAAAATTTGTATGTATAGCATACCTGTATCACAAATTGAGGAAAGATGCTTTTTGACAAACTCTTATTAAAGTGCGACTTGCTTCTTGGTTGTAACCTTTTCTTTTTGCTTAAATTTAGAAATAAGCTTTTGTTTTTGAACACTTCATAACTTCTGCACTTTTTTTTTCTTTTTTTCTTTCTTGTTAAATGTGTGATGTGACCGAAGAGAATGAGAGAGGATAGAGAAGAGAGGGTTTGGCTTTCGATGAAAGTCAAGAGAGATTAAATTGAATTGAATTTGGATTTCAAATTTCTTGGAGTGTGAGTGTTGGTGACTTACGTTGAAGTGTTATGAATTCTGCTCACCAAGTGGACTTGTGTTGGACCAACACTTCTTGTTTCATTTTCTTAGTTCATGTGGACTTGTTTATTTGTTCTATGGGTCTTAGATGATTAATTAATTATTTTTCTGCACACCAAATTAAATTTATTAAACAAACAATTGATAAATACATAATAATATTTGTTCATCACTTGGATTAGTTTTCCAAACTTAACATATATTTATTACAATAATTAATACCTTAGACTAAAATAAAGAAATAAATTAAAAAATTAGATAAAAAAAAGTTTAAAATGATACACTTAAATATTAGATGAATTTTTATTGTTTTTGTTTTTAATTATTTTATATTTTACTATTTTTTGTTTGAGATTTTTTAATATTATTTCTTTGTATTGATACTTTAAAAAGTTTTTTGGTCTAATATATTTATTTTTTTTGTCTAATAATCATTTTCTACATAAAATA
>NC_029788.2:128611081-128616421 GCF_000816755.2 Arachis ipaensis
TCTCATAACACTTAATAATTACTCTAATTTTAGTTGATTTTTATTATCTTTATTTTATATTAAAATAATCTATTATAAAAAATATAATTTAAGATAAAATATATTTTTTGTTTTAATTTTATTCTAAAAATTTTCAATTGCATCAAATATATCATTGACATGCTAATTTTTTAAAAGATTTAAGATCAATTCAACAACAATTTTACAAAAACAATCTTTAACGCAAGCAATTCAACTAGACATAGATGTCATGCATTATTATTAGATTGGTTCTAAATTTTGTAAAAATTTAGCTATTAGGAATATATATGATATAAATTAAAAATTTCAAGAACAAAATTAAAACAAAATAAAATTTATAAATCTTTTTAAAATTTTTACAAATTAAAAAAAAATATATACTTTATCCTATAATTTAGTAATTTAATTAGTCAATAACCAGTTCAATTTAATTATTACTATTATGAATGCGACGGGATAATTCAGTTAAAGTATATATTAATAATAACAAAATATATGGAATTAAAGTATATATGTTACTACTAGTTGCTAATAGATACTAATTCACCTTTTTAATTTATAAAATATGTATAATGTAATATATGAAATTATTAAGATGATAGGTACTTTAATTTATACTTTGACCCAAAAGATTTGGGTTCAAATGCTAAAATTAGAAATTTAAAAAAAAAAATTCATGATAAGAATATTTTAAAAAAAAAAATTTGGTGAACCGAATTTCTCTAAATTTCCATTATATAATAGTCTATTTTAGTTGTTCGCAAGATTTATGTTTTATAAGTTGTTTCATGCATATATTATGATTCTATATATTGATATTGATGTGTGTATTTTTATATTCTATGTATATTAGTTTATTGGCCCCTCTTCATAAAATTCTAACTCTGCCTTTGATAACATGATATAGTTCTTTTTAATAGTTCAAAAATTTATCTTTTAATAATAATAATAATATCAATAATAACAAGAACAAAAATAATAATAACTATGATAATATCAACAATATTGTTTAATAGTTATTTTTATTCAAAATAAAAATATTTTTTTATAAAATTTTAACACTTTATAAATTTATACTCTTATATAATTCATGTGCCACAATATATTAATAGTAAGAACTCACATAAATATTACAAGATTTAGTTTTTATTTTTTTAGATTACTTTCATCATTAATAGTTCATGATCTTTTATTGATCCAACATTATAATAGATTTTTACACTAAAGTTCAACTATTAAAGTTTTAGAATTTTCCACTCAAAAAATACTAACAGATCTTTTTCCTTAAAAAAAGGTCCACATGATATACACAAATAACTTTCACCTAACTCTCCACGTATCATGTGTTTATTGGTCAGTTAAAACTTAGCCACTTTTAACCACTATAACCTTGGTCACTAAAGAGCTACTCTATATACGGTGGATTTTAGCCCGCGCCTGTCCAATTGAGGCTAATGGAACGCTTCGTACAATCTGACACACTTTAAGCTAGGTTTTCAGATTTATCATGAAATTGCGTTTGACCCCTAAAAGATTCAGATTTTGAAAAAGGCATAACATAGTATTTCTAAAGATGACCTATAAAATTTAATAAATGGTTGGACTTTACTCCGTACATAACGCAGTCCGAGTTATTTTATTGAACTAAATACATGTCTTTTATCATGTGAGCCAGCCCAATTCATGATTTGGCAAGAATGTTTATTAAACCTTTTTTTATTAAATTCATGACCATACAAAAAACAAAAAGGGAACTCCATGAATGAGAAAAAGTGAAAAAAAAAATAAATGAAAAATGAAAAATAAAAATGTTTAACGGATGGTAATCTACTAATCTTTAAGAAAATTTTATCGGTAAAAAAAAAAAGAGAAAATAAGAAAGGAAAATCTTTAACAAAATAAAAAATAAAAAAGAAAAAATGAAAAACAAAATTCATTCATAATTCATACTATTGATTGAAAAAAAAATATCCCGCAAGAGGGAATTTTATTATACCAACATCTAAGGTCAGATCCGGAAAGAGCTGTAATTATGCATTTAGTCTGGGATGTCCGTGGCAGCTATGAAAACATAGACAAGCGAACCTACACTTTGAAGCATAAATATTTTGAAGACTCTTAATATATATTTGTATTTTTTTAATAGAGGCCCAAAAGACCCAAAAATTTAACAAAAAATAAAATGTAAAAATAATTGTCAATATGTCAATTCTTTTTTTTCTATTCCACAGCCACCTAACCAATAATTCATTCAATACTATAAACAATAATTTTCATTTCATAAACATTTATCAATTACTAACTATTACGTTAAATTCTATAAATTAACTTCATAACTTGTAACATGTAACAATTCTTTTTTTCGAAACTAACCATTTATAGGCACACTTATTTCTTGAGTTTCGATTGATTTAAATTAAGCTAGTGTTTTTTTTTTTCCAAAGTCAACGTGTTTTTGGGACCAGTTCAAAATCAACATATATACTGCCATAAAAAAAGATATACTACCATTGTTTTATAATTATACACAAAAATCAATATCACACCTTTACAAATTTAAAAATAAATACAGCCCAATTATTCCATTGTCTATTCACGGTCCAAATCACACGAAAACAAATATTTAATACTGACCTCCCATCAACATATATATTATGTTTTCACCTAAGACATAATGGATACATTTGTAAATATTATAAACCGATTCTAACTCTGTGCAGGTCAAGCAACACGTCCTTGACCATCAACGTCAATTAGGTATACACGTGACAAATATTCAAAATTCCAACACAACAAAAAACTATGAGCATCCTGAGCGCCTGAACTGAGCAGGCGCATGCTAAAACTGACCCCTATATGTCATTGTTGGAACTTTGAACACAAGTCCAAACACGATGCTTCAATAATTCCGTTGAATACTAGATGGATGTAACTGTTTATTGATATGATGGTGACACATTACACGCCACATAGATCATAAGTCAACAGAACTAGTCGTAGGAGACTGTATCTTAATATTAAAGTGAATTATATGATAAATATGTAAATTTAGAAATTTTTTTTATGAAATAAAAGAAAAATTAAAAAAATTAAGACTCACATTTTAAACAATAATAAAATAATTAAAAATAACTATAAAAAGAATTTATACTTTCTCTATACAACTTTAATCTGTACAATAGAGTGTCCCAATACTAAATAGCACCATTAAAAAATTAATAATACTTTATTTAAAAAATAATAAATAAATATTTTAAAATATTTATTTTTTTAAAAGATAAGTACAGATTATATTAGCAATCCATGCCTATATAAAGAGTGCTAAGTGTGTTGTTTTAGTATTGTGAAAAGAGAAAGAAAGGAAAAGCTCCCTTAGGCTTAGCTTTCTCTGTTTTATTAAATTTAAAGTTTTTAACATACAAAAACTGTTCATAACAAGAGCTATGGCTTCAAACAACAATGGCCGCACGGCAAGTGAGAGCTTCAAAGCTCAAGCTCTTGTTTACAGGCACATGTATGGCATCCTAGACTCCATGTGTCTCAAGTGGATCGTTGACTTTCGCATACCAAACATAATCCACAACCATGGCAAACCCATTACTCTTTCAGAATTGGTTTCGGTTCTCAAAATTCCATCGGCTAAAGTTGATAGCACGGATCTTTTCATGCACTACATGGCACGTAATGGATTCTTTGATATAGTAAGAATATACAATTCTCACATATACTTCACATATAATTCTCACATATTCTTTGCCAAATTTGTCTTATTATAAATATTTATATTTCACTATATAATTTCTTTGGAAAAAAAATCCTATTGTCTTAATTAAGTCATTTTTTTGTTTAATACAGAATAAACCACCAAATATGCTCTCAAAGCTAAGCTATTAAATTGTTGATAAAAAAAAGTATTCTTCAAATTTGATAACAATAAAAATATTTCCAAAATATTAAAAAAAAAAACTCAACTGTTAGATATATATTCTTAAAATATTTTAGAGATGAAGTTTTGTAGTAATTTTTTGTAAGTATTATTAGAAAGATAAAAATTTTTATTTTAAAATTTTCATTATTTTACATTAAGTAGATTTTTTTAATTAAAAAAAACATATTTTTAAAAAGTAAAAATAAAATCTATAAATCGAATTTTAGTTTCAAATTTTTATACCTTTTTAAATAGTTATTCAATGTTTTTTTACAAAATTTCATATTAAATACACGGACAATTTACCAAATATAAAAGTCATTTTCTGTTTATCAAAAAATTGTACTTTAATTATTTTTATTGTATTTTACAACATTTCAAAGATATTTTCGTGGTTAGAAAATTCGAAAGGCACTTCTATCAGCAATTTGATCATTTGAGAATATTTTTGTTGATTTTCTCTTTAATATATAAGGCACTATCTATGTTAGTTTTCTTAACAAAATGTTATAATTGCAACTATATCATATACCATGCATATGGAGTTAATATTGTATTTCCATCTGTATAACGAAGGTGACAATTCATGGTGACGATGATAGCAATCAAGAAAAAGAAAAGGAAGCATTTGCTCTCACAGCAGCATCAGAGCTGTTGATCAAAGGCACTGAAAACCCTTCTATATCTCCGGTGGTAGAGATGTTTCTCGGTGATCCAACTCTTTCAAGTTCCATGCATCATTTAAACAAGTGGTTTTATGACGAAAATCGCCCTCTATATGAAATCACCTTGGGAAAACCTTTGTGGGAGTTTCTTGATAAGAACCCTGCAAGCTTGAGCTTGTTCAATGATGCTATGGCCAGTGATTCTCAGATGATAAAGTTGGCACTAAAGGATCACAACATGATCTTTGAGGGATTGGAAACAATTGTGGATGTTGGTGGTGGAAATGGAACCACAGCTCAAATTATCAGTGAGAAATTTCCAGCACTCAAATGGATAGTATTTGATCTTCCAATGGTTGTGGAAGGTTTGAAGGGATGCAACAATTTGAGCTTTGTTGCTGGAGACATGTTTGAATCCATTCCTAAGGCTGATGCAATTCTACTTAAGGTAAGCATTTAATTAGTAGTGGATTAGTAGCGTGTTTGCCCTAATTAATTTTAAATATTTTTTTAACTATTTTTAAGTCTTAAAATTAAGATCTCTAGTTAAGTTATAAGCATGCATTTGAGAATTAGATTGAACTAGTCGGTTTAATTAAATTTATTGAGAATGATAAAAAAATCAGTTGACAATGAATTGGTTAAAAAATTAAAAATTTTGGTTAATTGATCTAACCATTATAATTTTTTAATAATTAATCGATTTAAATAATAAAATACGAAAAA
>NC_029788.2:128626080-128638136 GCF_000816755.2 Arachis ipaensis
ATAAATGTTATGTTATATAATATAAAATAACTTTAAGTATTGTTTTTTTAGTATTATTATTTTATGTAGTTGTATATTATTGTTTACATGGTATTTTTTTTGAATAAAATTTTGTAATATGGTATTATATGAATAAAGCTCTATATTCAAGGACATATTTTTAGTGTCGTCGTTCTTCTTCTAAATTCGTGCATGCAGGATTTTTTTTTCTTCTTCTTCTTTCTCTTTCATTATCGTTATCACCAACAACACCAACATTATGTGTTTTTGTTGATGATTGAGTTTTTTTTACTGCTTGTTTAAATTTGAATTAATTTCGGTTCATTTGTAAATTAACCGAGGTTCACTTGATACTGTTGTTAAGTATTGACCAAATTTTTTATTTCTTAAGAAATTTCGGTTCATTTCTTAGTTTAATTTAGGTTCATTTGGTTTTGTTTCGCTTGAATTTGCTGAACTTATTCATGTGTGATTGTTTAGTTAGTTTTTGTTCAAATCTAAACTAATTTTGATTCATTTGTGAATTAACTAAGATTCACTTGATGCTGCTGTTAAGTATTGACCAAATTTTTTATTTCTTAAGAAATTTTGGTTTATTTCTTAGTTTAATTTATGTTCATTTGGTTCTATTTCACTTGAATTTTTTCTCCTCATCTTCCGCTTTGTCTTCTTCTTCTTTTTTGTCTTTTTTTTGTCATCTTCTCCTTATTTTATTTTCTCAAAATTCTTCTTGATTTACTCTATTGAGAGAAATAAAATCAAGAAAAATGATGGCGAAGAAGAAGGAGAAGAGAATTAAAACACGAAGAAGAAGAAAGAGAAATGCGAAGAATGTAACACCCTAATACTTTTAAACTGAATTAAGTTTTATTTGGATTATATTTAGTAGCTGATATTCAAAACCTTGCGAAATTTTTCTTGTAGCACAAATGTGAAATATTTATATAAAATAATTTATAGATAAAAATATTGAATAATTAGTTTTTATTAGAATAGTTACTAGTTGAAAAATATAAGTGGATTTAAAAATACTAACATGAAAAATCGGTGTGCTAAACTATGAAGGCACAACAATGATAAGCTTTACTCATACCAAATAAAAAAGAAAACATCATAGTTACAATTGCAATCAGTCAATAAGGATAAAACAAGACACATAGGAAATCCTAATTCTCTTAATTTGTTTAAATATGACTGAAACAATCGCCTATTCTTCCTTCTTAAGATAAACACTTAATGTTTCGTATCTACGTTCTTGATAGCTCGCTCCTAATAGTGCACTTGTCTTTTCACCTCAACTGAGCAGTGTATTGCTTTGTGCCGCATCCTTCCTGAAGATGGTACGGAGAGAGGGGTGAGAAACAAAAGTTTCTCAGTAGTTTATCTATATGGTGTCATCGTATCCATCTCCAGTCACTCCGAGTTTTAAAATAAAAACAGTGATAATGCAATGTTGTTCAATTATTATTTTCAAAAGTCTTGGTTAGTCGAGTGGTGTGATTTTTAGATGCTTCTCATTTACTTATGTTATGACATGTGTAATGCAAATAAAATGCCTATAGCGTTAAAACATGTAAACTCATAAACCTTAGTTTGATGTTCTCATAGGCCATAAAATAAGGCAAAATAAATGATAAATAAGAGAAGAATAGTAAACAGAATATATTTGAATAAAATAAATATCTTAACCAATATCATGAATCAAACAAAAAGAAACTTTGGATAAAAGAAGGATCTTTGAATGCAATAATAAACATAATCATAAATCAAAAAAGGATAAAAGAAGAACAATCATGATTACACTTTTCATTGCACTTTTCATTACTGTTTTTCGTAACTTTTATGGAAGGTATTGAGCTCAAACCGGTATAAAAAGTGGGAGTCCCCTTCCCTTACCGAAGGTTCTTATCCCAAACGTTTTGGCAATCACCTTCCCTTACCAAAGGATCATCTCGATCGATCACCTTCCCTTATCGAAGGATTATATCGATATCTTGTCTTTGGGGGTCACCTTCCCTTACCGAAAGATCATTCCCTCAATTCAATTTACAATCAAGGTTATTTAGACATACACAAGAAGGAAGTTATGGCAACCAAGATATATTATTATAAAATTAATGGGAGTCTCCTTCCCTTACCAAAGGTTCCCAAAAGTTTGCCGATCACCTTCCCTTACTGAAGGATCATCTCGATTATCTTGTCTTTGGGGGTCACCTTCCCTTACCAAAGGATCATTCCCTCAGTTCTTTAATGCACATAAGATTGTTATTATAATGCATAAGATGTATGAAGAAAAGAGACATTATATCATGACATGCAATGCTAATATATATATTCAAAAATATTTAAGATATAACATATAAAAATTAGCACAAAACTCCCTACCTCGAGTAAAGTTCCGATAGGTGTTTTGATGCAAATAGATGCGGTTTGTTAGTGAAGAGAGACTTGTTCCATAGCTAGACTTTGTGTATACTAGAATATTTTGTATAGAAAAAGAAAATAGAATGAGAAAGGAAAGATCAAATAGCTCTCAGGTATGTGCAGATTGTAACACCCTACCATACAGTCTTATGCTTAAGTCATAATTTAGAGATGGCAATGTATTACGACCTCTAAAACAAAAATTTAGTACGTATAGTAGTATGAATGATTGATTATAACTAGGAGCCTTTGTAGAAAAAGGGGTAAACAAAAACCGTAACTCGAAAGTGCAACACTTCGATCGATAACGTAACGAACAGGGATAAGCTAACGCGAGATTATATATATACAAAGGAGTGTCAAAAACAGGAATATCAAGACTCAAAATCCGGTTGCGAAGATAACCGGTCCGAGCATAGCAATATATACATACAATAAAATAAGAAAACCCCAAAGGAAACCCAAAGGGACATAAAAACAGAGAACCCATTCTCCAAAATCTCCTATAAGAGGAGTTATCACAGTTTGTATTATTTAATGGAGATAAAAGTATCTAAGCAAGACAAATAAACCAAAACAGAGTCCCGAGAACAAAGGATATTCGCTAATCCAGAAGTCTCCAGCATGCCTTAGCGAGAAACCTCACGTCCTGCATCTGAAAACCACAAAATCCGCATGGGTGAGAACCAGAGGTCCCCAGCATGGTAACAGCTTCCACATATATAATACATAATAATAGAGGAAAGCCGAAGGCAATCCTAGAACTTCCTCCAGATAATATCAAAGCTTATGAATAAGCTAAATCGTAAGTGGCAACTGACTAAAGATCCTTCAGTCTAACTAATACTTTCCTTTCCAATTCCTTCAGACCTCCCAACCACCAGCAGGAGTATAATATAGCAAACACAGTTATATCAGACAAGAGATTTACAAATAGAAACAGATAAGCCATTTAGACAATTAACAAGTAATATGCAGTCAAATAGGCAATCTCAAACAATTCATATAGTATGCATATGATGAATGCCTGTCCCTAGTGGCTGATGATATCATCTGTCGGTTATAGAGCCAACCCGACAAGTTCTGGTAACTAACCATTAGACTGTCCCTCTGTCGTGTCTCCCCGACTCGAGTTATACTCAATATAAATTGATCATAATCATGATCCATATCCATCACCCTCACTGGTGAATATTTATGGGGGTGAGCTCATCCGGGACTTTCACAGTGCCCGGCCACCCTGACGACATAGGGTCAAAAGAGCTTCGAGTCTCAACCTGGAGCACGTGGTGGCTAGCCACTGCTTCCTCCTAGGGAAAACCTCATCTCCGATAGTGGAAGTGCAAACATTCACAATTCATTCAACAGCATATATGCATTTATACTTAGCCATAATCATGGCTCCGCCGTAACACGGCAATAATCCAGTCATCCGGCTCACGGTTAAATCCATAACCAGCCAATTCATTAACAATTACGGCCCTTCGGCCTATGGCATAACAAGCACTTCCACCGCCATCCTCCGCATCTCACATAATCATCTTTGATCCTCATTGATCATTCATTTTTTCCCTTGCTTCACTCGCAAGTTACCACATTCACTAGCTCCTTATCTCATTGCTAGGCATATCATAATTATTTAAGACATAAGTGGTGATATCGGAGGCTTAGAAGTATGAAATTTGGCTTTTAAAACTCAAAAATTAACTTTGGGATGAAAACAGGGCCACGCATATGCGCACTACACGCGCACGCGTGGATGGCCACAAAAACTCATCGACGTGCGTCATACGCGCGGACGCGCGGGTTGGAAAATAGCCAAATGACACGCGAGCGTCAGCCACGCGTACGCGTGGGTGCTCTTGCGCCCCAGGCACAAAACTGGCACAACTCTGACACAACCCTCGGGAAAATAGCTGGGCATTTGGTGCAGCGCATCGACGCGCCCGCGCACACCACGTGCATGCGTGGATGGTGCCTTCTTGAAGAACGACGCGTACGTGCCAAGTGTGCCTACACGCGGAGGGTCATTCTGCTAAAAATTTTCTAAGTTAAAAGCTGCAGAATTCACAGATTCAACCCCCAATCTTCCGACGGACATAACTTTCTCGTTTTAAATCGTTTTTCACCCGTTCTTCGAACGGCATGGACATCCCGGATCCAATTTCATTTCTAAATAGATTTAGCACAAATCAGAGATCCGTAGTCCAAGTTATGTCCCATCAAAGTATGTCCAAAAACCATATTTTCATACATAACCACAAAGTGCCATTTTCAAAACAAGCCACTTTCAACTCTTTTCAAAATCAATCAAAACATGCCAATTTCATCCCTTTTCTTTGAAATCAATCAAAATGTACCAAAATCAACATCAAGCCATCCTCAACTCACACACATTGACACTTTACCAAAATTCCTAAAATCACCATCCAACCATTTTAACACTTCTCAATCAAATGGATAAAGGACAAACACAATATCATGTCATACATCCTTCCTCATCCCAATTTCCAATAATACCATTTTCAGTCAACCATCATTATACATAATCATCATCATACTCACCATCAACATGGTACCACCCACCAATTTAACCTCAATCATTCATCAAGCATATATCACAACATGCATTTTCTCATATATCACACAATCAAGGCATCAATATTCATAATCATATATATGATCACATCATATATCTCAACCATTCAACAACATCAACAATTTAATGCCTATCTTAGGGCCTCTAGCCTAGGTATTTCCTACCACATTACATATTAGATACGAGAAACCGAGACCATACCTTAGCCGATTTTCCAAGCTCAACCGGAGCACTTCCAAACCACTTGTCCACAAGCTCTCAAGGTATCAACACCTCCAAGAACAGATTTTATCACACAAAACCCTCTCCTAAGCTTTCCAAAATCGCCAATCAAGCTCCAATATTCACATACACATAACCTAAGCCACAATCATCATACCCATACACAACATCTCAATACCCAAACATCATAGAACAACAAATTACACTAGGGTTGAGAATCTTACCATACCCAAGGTCCAAGGAGACAAGATTAACCTTCTCCTTCAAGAGGGTTGGGTCCTATAACATCAAAGAGCTACAATCTCAACATTTTTGCTCATGAAACTCGAAATCAAAGCTGGAAATTCGAAGAGCAAAACGTAGCTTACCTCAAGATTGATTGTATAAATTTTGTAGAGCTCTCCGCGGTAAACGCGTGGCCACAAGCGGTGCGGCAATCGGAGCTCTAGATCAAAAGTTATGGTGGTTTGAAGATCAAGTGAGAGATAGAAGTTTGAGAGAGTGTTCTTCCCCTCCCTTACTCCATTTCAGCGTGTGTGTGTGTAACAAATGAGGAGAGAGAGTACTGAAAACTAGGGTTTTGGTTTAGTTTAGTTGGGCCAAGGGCCCACTTTGGGTCCGATTGGCCCGGTTTGGCCCGTTCGGTCCAATCTTGGTCCGATTTCTATAAAATTGGTACCGAAATTCTCGTCTCAATCTCCTCTATCACATTTAGCCATAAAAATAACATTTTTGGCTTTCTAGAATAAATTCTCATTTATGGGTTAATTAGCCGTTAATTAACCGAGTCTTACACAGATTATGTTAGGAGGTATTTAGGTGAAATCTTCAATCTGAATCGTCATTTTGTGAGTCCTATAACTTTTTCTACATTTGGAATTTGGAAATATCTATTAGAGACAAATTTATAGATAATTGAATTAATTTTAAAAATAATCTTAAACAAAGTCAATCGGATAATCACAACTTGAGATATTCTTGAAATACTGTTAGTATATCAGGCTGGCTGATAAGAGCGCAATTTTCTACTATGAACTTGTAACCTATTTATCTACCTAATTTAATTTGAATTTAATTTTATACTGAACTTAAGCAATAGAGCTAGTATTCTTATATTTTCATATAACTAAATATCATTCAAATCTAATAAATGTAGAATTAATTATGACTATATTTTAAAAGGTTGTTTATTGTCGGTTAGAGATTTAGTACCACTAGTGCTTTCATATGTTTAAATTTTAAATTCAAATCTTAAATCATTACTATTTTAATTAATTAATTAGTTAGTAAAAAAATGACTTGATTAAAAAAATTGGGATGTTACAAAGAAGGAGGAGGAAAAACACGAAAAAGTAGAAGAAGAAGATGGAGGAGGAAAAAAACGCGGGAACGTTTATGTAGTTGGAGCGTGTATTCACGCTCCGCTAATGAAACTGATTTTT
This sequence comes from Arachis ipaensis, assembly GCF_000816755.2. Classification (NCBI taxonomy): domain Eukaryota; kingdom Viridiplantae; phylum Streptophyta; class Magnoliopsida; order Fabales; family Fabaceae; genus Arachis; species Arachis ipaensis. The sequence continues at coordinate 128,632,768 of NC_029788.2, forward strand.
GTTGGGGTTAGACCAACTTTATTAGATTTGGTTGTCAAAAAGACTTGATATAGTGTGAATTTAGGCTGCGTGTATTTATAGAGACGGAACACTGAGATAGGGACATATAGACATATAAAATTATGTTTGACAAATGAGATATGGATAGAGACATTGTGTCCAGAGATATTGAATTAGTGTATTTTGTGTTTATCCTGACAGAAAGATACAGAGAAACTAACAAGAGACACAATTTATTTTTTAGAGTAAAGTATCGTTTTTGTCCCTAACGTTTGAGGTAAGTCCCAAAGTTGTCCCTAACGTTTCAATCGTCCTATTTAAGTCCCTAACGTTTCAAAACTGACTCAATGTTGTCCTGCCATTAGGGATCCGTTAACAGAATTGACGGCGGGACAAAATTGAGACGATTTTGAAACGTTAGGGACTTAAATAGGACGAAAACGTTGGGGACAAAAATGATACACAGAAATAAATTTTAATTTTATCCTTCAATAATATCAATTTTTTACTATACATAGTATTCAATTATTTTTTAATTCAATTCTGTTAACGAATCCCTAACTGCAGGACAACATTGAGTCAATTTTGAAATGTTAGGGACTTAAATAGGACGATTGAAATGTTAGGGATAACTTTGGGACTTACCCAAACCTTGGGGACAAAAACGATACTTTACTCTATTTTTTATTTTTTTCTTTTATTATTCTTGTTAATTTTTTGTAATTATACTTTAAATATTAGACTTTTAAAAAAAATAAAAAAAGTAACAACCCACATTAAAGAAATAAATATACTATATATAAAATAGAACAATGCTAGGGAACCAAAAGGGTATTAGCCAAAAATCAGCCAAAATACCTTTCAAAATCTCTAGGAGTTAATATATATGAATGTTTCTTTTGCTAAGTATCAGAATGTTTCTTTTTCATATTAAATGGATGTTCTTTTATATATTTTTCGAATTTTTTTATATTGCAAATGTGAATGTCTCTATTTCTTTAAGAATTTCATTTTTTTTTTAATTTTATAGATATTTAATTATTTTTGCTAAAATATAACTGGATATTTCTTTTGTTAAGTATTATAATGTTTTTTTTCATATTAAATGAATGTTTTTTTTATATTTCTGTAATTGTATAGTTTGCAGTCTCTTTAATCATCAAAACGGCACCTAATATCCCAAAACGCAGAGAGCAATAATATCGTGATGATGTTGCTACCGTGCGACTACTGTGAAAGCCATTGGCAATCCAAATTTCACATGATCACCTGTATCATAGTACCCTCCAACCGCCGTTTTGCCTCCATCCGGCGCTAAATCCGGATCCGCCGGATTCCTTGGGACGAGAGTGTAGGGGATTGCCGTCGGGAGCAGTTACATCAACGGCCTTGGTCTTGTGGTTAGGGTAGATAATTTTCTATGTCAATTGATAAAGTGTGTGTTCAGGCCCATTGTTGGTCCAAACTCCAAACCCTATAACAGAACTTTGTTATGAATGAATGATATTGTTTTCAATGGATGCTGATTGTTGCTTGTGTGGTTTGTTTGTTGCAGAAAGTACAAAAGGTTCTTTTGCAATCCGATGTTCACTCAAGATCTGCTTGAGTTTTTTATTTATTTTGAATACTATATAGAATATTTTGGATTCTGGATTCTGGATTCTGTGGTTCTGAATTTTTTTTGTAATGCTATATTCAATGTTGTGATTTGTATATTGAATTTTTTTTATAATTTCACTGTATATTTAATTAAACCGGTTTAACCACGGTTCGACCCCGGTCAGACCAATGAACCATTGAACCAGTCACTTGACCGGTTCAATGACCGGTCCGGTTCTCAGAACCTTGGTAGCAACAGAGATTGAAGAGATCTAGAATTTGACTCGGAACAAGACTACATCAAAATCTTAAAACGTGTGGCTTAAAACAAAAAATCTTGTACTGTTTTGTCAACACAATATAAAAAGCACTAAACGTTCATAATATATATATAGTAGTTAAAAATAATATAACAATTTTAAAAAAATTATTAATAACTAATAATATTTGTTAGAATATATTAGAATCAATTAGTATCGATTACAATTATTTAACATATCTGAATATTTATTATAAGATATTACATCTTTATTATTTCGATTGGGTCTTTTTTGTACGGAGTTGTTTTCTTTCCAATAGAAAATGGAGCCCGTGATAGTCAAATATTGGGTCTTTGGGTGTGCTTTTTCAATATTGGCTCCTTGATCTTTAAGGTTAGTTGTTTTTTTTTTTATTCAAAAATTTGTAATTCAACACCAATTTAAATACAATAATCTTTAATTTAAATAGATATAAATCCTTTTTCTATTGTTTTTTTTTTTACCGTTCTAACGGTGTTAATTTAATCATAGTAATTAAATTCGGTTTGACTCGGTCCTAAACTCAGTCTTCAATAAACTTTGGGATGAATTGGCTAGAATGGGAAAATTCGTTACACTGGTTTTTTGTGAAATATTTGTATAAGTGTAACTAATACCGTAATAAAGAGATTCCATCATGTCCACCTAAACCTTATAGCTATTGAATTAGAATTCCTATTGCGATATTTTTTAAAAGAAAAATAATAGGAGACCAATACTTTTATTAATATTAGCCAATCTCGCTCTATGCAAGAATAATTAAGATATTGTTGAGTTAGTTAGTAGATAAGAGTGTAATTAAGATTATATCCAAGATTGGCTTGGTGATTATAAAGTTCTATTAGTTGTTAAAAGTCCCTGAAGTTTACTATATATATATAAAGTTTACTATATATATCAGTGTTGTGTAACCAAAGATACACAATTCAATACAAACTATCATTGATTCCTGCTCTGCTTTTCACTCTATTATTTCTACTTGTGACTACTACTACTACAAATCGTATATGGTATCAAGAATTATTATCGATCCATGGCCAAAAGCACTTATTATTGAAGGAAAGAATGACAGTTTGTATTCAATTGTCTCTTTAATTTGGTTACAAGCCATTGATATAGGAACTTTTAACAACTACCATAACCTTATAACCACCAAGTCAATCTTTGACAGAATCTTGATTACACTCGTATCTACTAACTAAATAATATTTTATTACTCTTACACTCTTATTATTCTTTTTATAGGATTTAAAGTTGAAAATTAAGGATTTAATTAGTACTTATTATTTAGAGTATTGACCAAAAATAATAAATTTTTGAGTAAAGTGATAATTAGGTCATTGACGATTTTAATTTTGGACTAATTAGCTTTTAAAAAAATAAAAATACTAATTAAGTTCTCTACAATAACAAATAGTAGACATGTTATGTCTTTTCGTTGATTCATCAAGTAAAATTTAATAATCGTGCTCATATGTACCTGATGATTTTCAGTGGCTAAGAGAAGAGGGGGTTGAATCTTAGCCCCTTTTTCATTTAATAACACTTGCTGGTCTTTGAAACAACTTCTGGAGACTTTTTTATTTTTGTCTCGTACCCAGCCACGAGACTTTTTATTTTTATCTCGTAACCTGGCACGAGATATTTTTTCAGTTTTATCTCCTGTACAGCAGAAACAGAAATGGAGTAGAAGAAAGAGAGAGAATCACACCAAGATGTATCCTGATTCAACTACAAAGTGCAATGCAGCCTACATCCAGTCTCCATCACAACAATGATGGAATTTCACTATAATCATCATGATTACATACACCAATTCTCCCTAGGAACTACCCTTCCTATCCGGGACAAGTCCAGAATCTAAACCCCAATCCTGAACTTGACTTGGTTATTGCCAAACTTTTAACTGCTAAGTGCTAACCCAACTTGCAAGAGGATTCCCACAGAATCATGAAACACAACACAGATGTAAAAGGACCTCTAAGGACATCTATGGCTTTTTCTTTTAATTTTGCACTCTCTGCCTTTTTTCGCTCTATGGTTTTTTCTTACAAACCTCACTGTTTACCTTTTTCCACGAGACTTAAGACAGACAAAATTAAACAGAAAAATTACAAAATGAAAAACATTGAAGGAGAAGAACTTCTGTTAGTTTAGGTAGCTATGAGAACTCTGTGCCTTGCACTCTCACTCCTTGCTTCAAGCCCTGGCTGTTCTCCCTTATATAGAGGGAGAAGCCTCTACGGTTGAAACCAAATGAAGCAAGCTAAACTTCTACTTCTTCATGCAAAACCGGTTCGGCCAGAGAGAGAAGAGAGATAACCGAATGCTAAAACCAACATGCAATTACCTCTGAGTCTTCCTTTTGCACCAAACTCCACCAATCCGAGCCCTCCATCTTGTCTTGCACTCCAAGAAGGATCCCTAGCCCTTGATGAGTTCTTTGATGCATGACAGCTCCTCCTGCTCCACTTTTGCTTCCTCCTTCACGTAGCATCCCTAGCTACCTTCTATGATGAGTGAACCCAAAAGTAGAGACGAGCCATCCCTCAAGGATCTTCTTCTTCTGACCGAAATCTTCTTCATCCATTTTTGGTATGGAGAGGTTGAGCTTACTTCACCAAATCTTACCTCCTTTGGGGAAGATTTCAGTCACAACATACTTTTTTTTTCTTGCCATCATTGCAATGGTCTTGTTGCTTGCTTCTTCTTCTCTCAGGTGGTAGCTCAAAATTTTCTCCATAGTTGCTGTGATATGACCGAAGAAAGAAGAGAGATGAGATAGAAGAGAGAGTAAAAAGGAAAGCATTCAATGGATTTGATAAATTAAAATGAATTAATTTACTTCTCTTTGCTTTAGGTAGCGTGCCTCATTAAGACAATCAATCAAATCAATAGCAATTTCTCTCTCATAGTTCCCAATGCAAGTTAATTCAAGTTAATTGAATTTGAAATCCACCACATGATATAAATGAGATCCGTTGGAAGCATGAAGCAAAACATTTGCTTTCTCTCAAAATTGGTTTCGGACCAAGCCTTGGGTTTTCCAACTAAAATTTAAGTTGGGCTAATATTAATGTTAATAGAATCTGGCCCATTAACAAAATATTGATTTAGCCAAATAATTTAACCAAGGCTAAAAGTAAAATTCATATTTGGGCTTGCAACAATTTTTCTTTTCTTTTCGGCCCAATCAAAACCTGCACAGCAAAATTATTTTAATTAACATATATGAATTGAAATCAAATTAATAATTTTGAAATTAATTGTTTTAATAATGTTTAGTCATCACTAATTTTAATTTAGAGTTTTCCAAACTCATCAGTACCATTAAGGAATAAGTAATGTTTTGATCCCTAAGGTTTAGGATCAAAATCAAATTCGTCCCAATGTTATTTTGAATTTAAAATCGTCTCCAACCTTTTATTTGGTATTAAAATCGTCCTTTTTAATAAAATTTTTAATTTTATT
>NC_029788.2:128638257-128639130 GCF_000816755.2 Arachis ipaensis
CGCCGTCGCCGTCGGGAATCAAAACTAGAGGGAGAGAGAGCTCGCGAGGGAGAGAGGAGACGCGAGCCAGGGAGAGAGCTCGCCGTCGCACTCCGCCATTGCTGCTGCTGCTATTGACCTCACTGCCACTTCGCGTCCTCGCCGCTACACCTCGCCGATTCTGCTTCTGCTTTCAATTCGGCTTCTGCTTCAACTTTTGTTTTCGATTTGGCTTTTGCTTCTGTTTTCGATTCTGCTTTTGTTTCTGCATCTGCTTCTACTTTTGATTCTGATTTTGATTTGTTATTTTTCTGATTTCATTGTTGTTCTGTGTTGATTTTGTTGTTGAATTTGATGTTGTTGTTTATGAATTTGAATAATGTGTTATTGTTAGTGTTGAATATTGTGTTATTGAATCTAATTATTGGTATTTGGTGGGAATAAGAGAGGTGGTGGTGGTGGTAAAGTTAGTGGTGATGGAGGGTATTTTTGTTCGTAAAAAGTCAAAAAGACATAAATTTTTTTGTTTAAAATATATTTAGGATAAAGTATATTTTTTGTTTTTAAAATTTATTTAAAATTTTAAAAATATCTTTAGGTTTTATTTTATTTTAATTTTGTTCTAAAAGTTTTTAATTTCATCAAATATATTCTTGACATGCTAATTTTTTTAAAAGTTTAAGATTAATTTAGCAACAATTTTACAAGAACAATCTTTAACATAAACAAACTAGATAGACATATATATACGTCATGCATTATTATTAGATTGGTTCTAAATTTTGTGAAAATTTAGTTATTAGGGATATATTTTATGTAAATAAAAAATTTCAGGACAAATAAATTAAAACGAAATAAAATTTATAGATATTTTAAAAATTTTTTGACACAAAT